>NW_024499684.1:7083313-7183313 GCF_017590055.1 Onychostruthus taczanowskii
CGCCCCCGCCGCTCCCGCGGGCCGGGCCGGGTCGGGCCGGGCCCGCTGCGGATGGGCGCGGCTCCCTGGGATCCGCGGGCCGCGCACGGGCTGTGCCGTTTGCGGCCGTGCTGCAGAGGAGGCTGTCAGCCCCAGAGCCGCCGGCAGCCCCTCAGAGCCCCCCGCTCCTCTGCCAGCGCTGCGCCGCGTCTGGGGCCGGCAGAGCGGCGGCGCTGGGGACACCAGATGGGTCTGGGGCTGACAGCACCTGCCGCTGTGACACCGCCTGACAGGTGTGTGCCAGGGGACACTGTACGTGTCCTGTTTCTGAACAGGCCTTTGGCATTGCCTCCACAACAGATGGGTCTCCTGAGCCACGCTGCGTTCGGGTGACCATAAACACTAGTGCAGTGTCCTTGTGAACTTGCCTGGCGCCTTGTGAAACCCTCCGTGCTTCTGGGTTGTGAATTACCCTGTGCCACTGAGTTCCACCATTTGCAGACCGAGGCAGACACAACACTCTTGGGAGGAATCACTGAGCCATAGAATGGTTTGGGTTGGAAGGGACATTAAAGCTCATCTGGTTCCAGCCCTGCCATGGGTGATGACACCTTCCACTAGCCAGGGTTGCTCAGAGCCACATCCAACCTGGCCTTGAACAATTCCAGGGATGGGACATCCACTGCAGCTCTGGACAACGTGTGCCAGGCCTCACCACCCTCACAGAAAGAGCTTCCTCCTAATATCTAGTCTAAACCTAGACTAGTTTTAGTTTGGATCCATTCCTCCTTGTCCTACCACTATATGCTCTTGTAAAAAGTCCCTAAATAAAGGAAGGGTAGCCTTGATGCAGAAGCCCTCCGTTGGTGACAAATGTCTGACTAAAGCATCTGAAAAGACATTAAAGGAAGAATTCAAAGCCTGATTCAAAGGTGACTGAGCCAAACAGCAATAAGTACTGACAAATGTTTGGGAGGTGGTTTGGAGGTGCAAGGAGTTTTCAGTGAGATTTCTTACAAACATGGGCCTATGGCAGACCATAGAAGACATTGGTCTTGCCACATATCTATAAATGGGATATTTTTATTATGGGATATTTTTAGAGAAGAAAAGCTTGCTGAAGGACAGTGAAAGTCAGACCTGATAAGGACACACCAAAAGTGTGACTTGAAGTGTTGTGCAGATTATTGCTGGTCATTTAACTGATCATCCCCTGAGAACAGTCCTGCATTATTCTTAAAGTACTGAAAGAAAAAGGAACGACAATGTATGGGGGCAACAGTTTCTTGAAAATAAAAGAATGGTACAGGGTTCAGTGCCTCATGCTACCTGTGAAAAAAATACAGATGTCCTGAGGAAGATCTTTTTTGCCTCTTGTCTTACCTGGCACGGTTGACTGTGGATGCTTGTAGAAGTGCTGAATAATATTCTTGAAGCATCAAGGATAACGCAGTGTCTTGAGACAGTAATTGGCAGCAAGCAGCCTCCTGCCACCTTCCTGTTTGTCCTCTGGGATGTTGAAATTGTGATGGCCAGTGTCCTGTGTTTTGATCTTGCTGTATGTACACTTTCCCAGTCTGCAGCTCAGTGATGATGTGTCTGATTGTAAGAATGATGTGCTGAGTACAGTTAGTGTCTTCCAGAGGATGGAGGGATGATGGGACCTTCATTACCTGTGTGGGCAAGACAAAGATGCAGATGATGGAGAAAGATATCTGAGATATATGGCCGTTAAGAAGAAGGGAAACTTCTATAGGCAGAAAATTCAGGCTTAAAATTTAAGATATATATATATATATATATATTCCTGATTCTAGCGTACATGAAGGAGACATCTAGAAGCTGGACATGTGTAGCCAGGTGTCTTTTCAAAATGAAATCTTAGGACCAGCAGCTCGCAGCACTGTGTCAGAAATGGGGATTAGCACAAAGGGATCCATGCAGAGGTGATGCAGGGGTGTGATGACAAGGAGGGAGCCTCAGCTGAGCCTCAGCTTCTTGGACAGTGTCGGGTGAGTGCCTGCAGAGGACTGAGCCTTTTGACCTCCTCAAGGGTTATGAGCCAAGAGCCACCTACTGCAGAGTGCAAGGAGGTGACCTGGCTCAATGGGGAAGTGGAATTCCAAAGACACTAGAAGCTACTAGAGAGACAGCAGAGACTACAATGGCACATCCCTGTGTGCATATAAGGGCCCCTTCCTTTCCTACCCAAAATGGGAAGCTCCTTTTACTCACTATATGTGAAGAATAAATGCAACTTGCCTTGCAGGGGTTTTAAACTGACACCTGTAATTCATTGTGGCTTTGCAGTGATGAGCACCTGATAGTCTTGTGTTATCCAAGCTGAGCTTTTGTGTGAAAGAACATGAGACCATATAGTGCCTGAGAAGAAGAAAACGAATTACTGGAAAACTGTTATTAGGTGAGCAATCAGTCCTGTTCACTAAGCAAGGCTTCTAGTGAAAAAAGGTAATTTATAAACATGTGCCTGCATGAAGGAAATCAAATCAAATAAATCTTGATGCAGTTAGTTAAATTGCATACCAAACTTTTGAAATTTTGTCATTGTAAGTGTACTGTTCACATATTTTTGAGTCCAGATTCATACATAGTGTCTGAAAAGTATAACATGTCATAGGAGTAAAGAGTTATTTCACAATTTTCATGGAAATTCCACCCTCCTCACTTTGTCTTGCCTGACCCTGACTAAACAAATCTCCATTAT
Source organism: Onychostruthus taczanowskii (assembly GCF_017590055.1). Taxonomy (NCBI): domain Eukaryota; kingdom Metazoa; phylum Chordata; class Aves; order Passeriformes; family Passeridae; genus Onychostruthus; species Onychostruthus taczanowskii. The sequence goes on from NW_024499684.1 coordinate 7,086,018, forward strand.
ATGCTTTTGTTTGGTTGGTTTCTCCCTTCTCCTGCCTGTGGAAATGTGTGCAGTAATCAGAACTGTTTGCCAGACCTGCTAATCCACCAGATGGTGCTGCGTGTCTGTGGATTCAGGGGGTTTTGTTGGTGTCTCTTTAAAACAGCACCAGTCAGTTATCGACTCTTCAGTTAAAAGGGAATATAAAATTCCTGTTCTTATATATATATACACACACATACAGAGAATGTTGTTTTGTTTAGTTTTATTTTTAAAATCATATCTCTTAAATGTATTAGAGGAACAGGAGTACTTGTGACATGACAAACTGTTTTTCTGTTAACATTCCTTTTGGGTTGAATTTTCACTTATGTAGACCACTGTACCCATTTGTTCAAAAGACTTAAATGTAAAACCGCTGTTTCTGGCCTTCAAAAGACTTAAAGCTCCTCTTGTACCTGTTAAAACCCATCATTTTTGTTTATGCCTAATCTCCTTAAACAGTTATCTGTGTGAAAATAAAGATTTCAGTTATGGATTTCTTTCTAATGCATCATACTTTTGCTATATAAAATATGGGAAAATATTTTTCCTGACTGTACATCTAAGCCAGCCTCTGAAAAAAGACTAATTTATGGGATTCCTGGATTATTTTTAACTAACCCAGTGTAGCCAGTTGGTGTCATTTAATCATTGTTGATAATCAATTTCCCATGTGAACCTGCAAGTGGCAGGATGTTTTTTGATGGGATGTAATGGCCCACACTGTATCTTCTCTTTCAGATGGGTGCTCTAAGGCTGCTGCAAAATGGAAGAAGCAAAAATAGGAAGAAAGATTGAGGGGACCACACAAGTGAGTGTGAGATCAGGAGATGCAGGAAGTCTGAAGGATGGAGGATCTGTCATGGTAATGACTGAAGTATTGATTAAAAGCCCAATGTCTTTATTGAAACCTTGACCTCCTGACTTGGGTAGGAGAAGCACAACTGCATAACAAAGGAGAATTGCTCATCGTTCAGGTCTGATATGTTATCACATATGTTTATCACTAACCAGTGAATGATATAAATTAACAGCAATTTAATATGTTGGCCTGGGGGAAAAGAAAAAAGACAAATATGATCCAAAATCAAATTCTTTTGAAGTTTGAGAAAGCTTAAATTTATTCTCTTTATCCTGTTCTACACTTTTTGCATAGTTGTGCTGGCAAAGGCTGCAATATTGCTGGTGCAGTGCAGTGGCTTTTGTGTGCTGGAGATGGGCACGTGGGACAAAAACCCCCATCCTTTTGCTGCAACATTCATTTGAAAAGTTACTATAAGACAATGTGCCATAGCGTAATTTGTGTTGCTTGTAGGTCCCGAGTTTCAGCGAGCACTCGAGGGCAGCAGCGAGAGCAGAGCCTCTGGTGAGGCAGAGTGATTTGCGGAGGGGCAGAGCATCCCCTGCGTGCCCCGCCCGGCAAAGGCGCTGCCCGGCGGGCGGGGTGTGCCTGCTCAAACCCTGCTCAGAAAACGTTCGTGTAAAACCATTACCAGGGTTTATTTAATAACCTCCTAACCCTCTCTCTCTCTCCTCCTCCTCCCCTCTGTTCCTCTAATGCCTTTTACAGCTCTTGCTGCACAGCGTGAAGCCTCAGAGCTGTATTCATCAATGACTCACACCCTTGCTTAGGGGCCAATTTTCATGGAAGCTATACAGGAAAATTTTGAAATGCACCTATCTCATGCAGGGCACAAGATGATTTCTCTATTCATTACTATTCCAAAAGGACTTGTTGTCCTTTGGAAATGTTCACATATTACTTACATTTGTGTGCGTGTGCATACGTGTGCAGAGCTAACTTGCCTTTAGATTTGAGTGGTCGAAAAATAAAAATGTACTGTTATTATCATTGACACCAGTCAGCTGAAGGGTAACTGAGGGCCTGCTTATACTCAGAGAAGACAGACAAATGCAAAGGAAAATGCAGCATTGTGCGTTAGGGGAGCAAATTCTACAGACTCAAGCACAAAACTTGTTAAAAATCACCCTTTTGTTTGACACTATGAGTAACAGCTTTCTGAGGAATTTGGGAGTAAAGCCAAGGACTTACTCTGAGAAACAAAACTGCAGCTCTGAAAGATTTTTGTGTTGATCAAGGTTATAATACCTTTCAAAAACACTCCAAGAAAACATGTTCATTTCCCTTAAGACACCACAAGTTAACTCAAGTTTTAACTTTGATGGGAAAGAGAAGTAAAATCATAGAAATTATTATCCAAAATGACCTTTCAATTTAAAACCCATTTGACAGGAGGGGAATCATTACTGCAGAATTGCCAGTCATAGACTAATTGCGTTCTCAGGGGTTGCTAATTATATCCAAAATTACTTTAAACAATTTTGGGGAAGAGACTGAGACTTCAAGCTTAGCATAAAGCAGTTTATTTACGCGTGTACAAAGTAGCTTACATCCCTAAGGGATTAAACCAATTTCAATATTTTACTGTAAGTTGTTGCAAAAATTGTGTCATGCAATGAAGAATCAGAAGTGGTATGAAAAAAGAGAGCAAAATATACTTTTGCTTTTCATAATTCTCCAACAGGCATTTAAAATTATAATTCTAAAAATATCTTCTTTCACTTTGTTTCTTAAACAAAGTGGAAAAATTTCTTTCTGCAAATGAGGCCCATCCACTGACATTAATTTCTACCTTCTGTCTGTGCAGGTGAGTTCATGAAGAATGTGCTAAAGACCAGATCTGGGTTTTCCTTATTATTTGATGTTGTTTTGCTGAATGAATTTTGCTAACAAAACATTCTGCTTGACAGATGAGCTTTGTCCATGGCCTAACAAGAAAGAATTGTCTTACAGGAATGCACAGAATTTCCAAGCTGCACATGTATGTTACATAGAACAATTCATGGCCCTGACAGAGCCAAAAAATAGCAGTGAGTCCTGTGAAGGCAGTAGTGTGATCCTTGTTTTAGAGATGACAAAACAGAGGCATGAAAAGGTGAATTAAATTCCCTCATATTGCCCAGAATACCAAGTAGGAAATTAGAAATGTTTTATTTGTAATTATTTTAAATTTTTTATTTATTTTATTTTATTTCCAGGCACAGCTTTAGCACCTCTGGGGAAGTAATGGCTGTTTTGTTTACAATGGGCAGCCTGGATCCAGTTCTTCCTTCCCAAAGTCCATTTGTGCTGTAGAGAATGTGTAGGGATTGTGAATGTACTCCTAAGTAGCATTCCACAGTTGAACTAATTGCCAGGCCAAGCGAGGGACCACAGTAAATGGGTGAATAATTTGATCCAAGATGGATTTGTACTCTACCAACACAGCCTGAAATCTTCTAATGCTTTTGGATTTGACTGTGAGCTGTTCATTGTTGTTTGAGCCTGTTCTTTTCTATTACCATATTTTCTCTGGATATCATTTCTGTGTACCTTATCTTTGTATAAAAGGCCACATCTTTACCATATTTCCAGGGAGTAGTCAGTAGAGGCATACAAAATTTACTGCTGTAGACCAAAATATGATAGATAAAGGTAGTGCATTACAAAGTTCTTGCCCTCAATCATGCAGAAGGCTCTCTATGCTTCTGTGAGCAGTGGCACGAGTGTGGCTGCACTGTAATGGGAGAAGGGTTAACAGCAAACCAAGACATTTTCTGCAGCAAAAAGAGATGGAATCTTCTCCAAGCAATTACCTTTTATGTAATAAACAATGCCAGTGGTCAACAGAGGGAGTTTTCTTACCCCAATCCCCTTTCATTTAGCTTAAAATAGAGGTGCTATTAGTTTGACTAGCAGGTTGGTGTATCATGAAGCCTGGTCATACCTGGCAGCATGTTAAATTTAACTGCTAGCAGAAAGGTTGCTCCAGTAGCTTTTGTCTATGCTTTCCTTGAATAAAACACAATAATGCATGCTAGAGCTTCAGTGGTGTTAGATGCTTTTTTCAGATGTGTCTATTGATATGATGCAGCCTTTTGGAATAGAGAGTGCATTGCTTTTTATTACAGATTTTATTGGCATCATGAAGTTGTGGGTAGCTTCTCCTGTACTTTTAGCTTTTATTTGCTCTGAAAATCTAGCTCTAATTACTAATGGATACTTTAAAAAATAATTTATTTCTGGTAAAGGATGCACATAATCTGTTATCATTAGATATCTGCTGGCAGTAGATATAGCACAGCTTGTGCTTTGGCTAACCCTTGAAGGAGGGGAAGGTTTGATAAATGAGAAAATGCAAAAGCTTTTGTGCTTATGTGTGCTTAAGGTAATGAGGAATTTAAAGATTACAACAGCATATCTGTCCTTCTACATATGAGCTGTGGATTTCAATGGATGTGATGTTCCTCGTGGATGTACTGAGATGTGACAGAATGGTCACACAGCTGAGTAGCCCTCAGCTCAGTTACAGGACACAGAAAAACAGAGCTTCAAGGCACCATGTTTCCTTTGTGTTACATACATCACCTCTGTCTGCTGTCCTTTCTAGTGGAGTGCAGCTACTGTGATCTCTTTCCTGACCATCAGTTTTCTTGTGTCTTCTTTTTTGCTTCAAAAATACCTTTATTTGAAGCAGAGTTGAAGTAAAAAGATAAAAATGCAGTTCAAAATTAGAAATAAAGGAAGTTAGTCCTGCTTAATATTATGAAAGGTTATACACAAAAGCCATGAAAACTACAAACTTTTAAAAATTTCTTTTAGTGTTGTTTTAATTTTGTTTTTATTGTTGTTTTTATCACCTTCTTTACAAAGAGTGTAATGGTGCAGCAAGGGCAGTGCCATGGAAGGCCAGAGGTCTTCCAGTTACAGAAGGGTGATCAAAGAGAAGAGCCTTAGCCTGACCTTAGCCACAGCCATTCCCAGCTCTGTGCTGAAATCTCAAGCAACTGCAATTTCTTCTGTTCCCTACTTGTGTTTGTGAATTCTCAGTGCTTGAATCCTGCTGCTTGTGGCTTATAAAATCCCATGTCTGTAGCAAGTTTCTTCATTTGCTTTCTGGTTTTGTCACTACTGAAGGAATCAGAACAATTTTAATTGTTTATTCCTTAGCAGTTCTGTATTTTGTGTAAGGAAATTGGCCTTCCTCCTGCCGGCATCTGTGGAGCCAGAGAACACCCAGAGTTGTCAAGGCAACAGCTTTTGCTTGGGGAGCTGCAGAAGAGAAAGGGACAGGAGTATCCTCTGGGCTTTTGTTGCAGGACACAGAAACACATGTGGTCCTTTACTGCAAACACCATCTATGGGTGGGTCAGGGAAAGTAGAAGTTACTCACAGTAACATCATGAGGTGGAGCTTCTGAGAGCAGCATCCTGATGTGCACTCAGGCCAGGAATCAGAGGCCCACCCTGGGCTTCTCTGTAGTGTGTTTGTTCTGCTGGGCAAGGCCCTGCTGAAATAGTGGCATAAATCAAGTGGGTTTAGGCTTTTGGATGAGAAAGGGATCTTGGTTCTCTTTACTTCTGAAGATTTTTAGCAAGCAAAGCTTTCTATTTAAAAATTTTATCACTATTCAGTGCTCTAGAAGGGTGTCTATTGATCTAATTGCTAACTGGATTCCTGTGGTGATCTTGCTTGTCTCTGCTGGGAGATTTGCTTCTCATGATGGACAAACCTTACAGTGAACAGGATGCTTAGCTAGAGTAAGGCACAGAGCTCACCTGAACCAACAGACCTATGCTAAAATTTGCCTGGTGCACACTGTGAGCTGCATGATTCAACACAGAAAATGCCATTGCAAGAGCTCTAGAAATGCTTATATTCTAGCAAAAGTTCCATCATTCTGTCCCAAGGACAGGTTCCAAGGGTACTGTCTGCATTGTAGCATTCCTGGTATTTCTTCTGCTTCAACAGCCAGCAGTTAGAAAATCACCTGTATATTTTAGAATGTATATGTTAGAATATACACCTGTATATGTTAGAATATACACCTGTATGTTATAGTTGGAATATTCAATGCATATTTCCAAAGAGGCATGAAAAATTATGCATTTCCCATTAAACATACAATGAGGCTATCAAGGGTTGAACAAAAATATTTTTTATGGGGAGATCAGATGGCCCCAAGGCTTGTTGCTGTGCTTAGTATTTGGCACACAGTGTCACCCCCTTCATGCCATAGCTACTTGATATCTCTGAAGTGCATATTTGCTGTCATGTTACTGCTATGTGCATAGTAAAATGCTATATAGGACATAGCATAATCTTGTTTGATATTATGATCCTGTAATTTACTTTAAAAAGATTAATCTTGTAAATACTGTAAAGTTTTATTAGTAGTTGCAGTAAGCTCTTTAAGATTTATGAAGCAGCATTATTTATATTTATAGTCAGTGACCTTGATACCTTCTACTTAGAGTTGAGATATTTTTGTGTTGCTTTTTTATTTTCTTGGCCTTGGTTAAAAAAGAAAAGCACCCCCAAAAATTAAACAAAAACACTGTTAGATTTTTGATTTTCAAAAGATCTCCCAAACTTTTACAAACTGTGATCCACAGAGATTTTGGAGGTTATTTTAACACTTATTGCCATTTCATGTAGCCATTTAAGTCATTAGGGCATGAGTAAGGTACACTTAGAGACAGGTCATTACCTATGTATTAGCCTCTTTGAAGTGCATTTTATTGTTGTATCAGTCATTTCAGGAAAAGGTTCTGAGCCTAAGAGCACAGATGAAAATATATACAATCCCTTTAAAAGGTGGAATATTTGAATTTAGCTTGCAACATAGTTGCATGAAATTATCACTCCTGTCATGTCAGCTGAAATATCAGAAATCCTATTTCTAATCCCTTCCATGTAATGTGGCACAGGGACACAGATACACATCAGCCACAAAGGAAGCCAGCACAGGCTCTGCAGGCTGCCTACAATTCAATTCCCCTTCTCCAGCCTCCCCACCCACTGGTTGAGCCTCTTGTTGCCCTTCCAACACCTAATGCACTCCTGACAAATGGAGGGAGGGCAGGAGCAGTGTGGTGAAAAATCAGACACTGCAGACAAAAACTTGACAGACTGTCTTCCTCCCAGTGCCACAATATGAACTGGCCAAGTGAAAAGTGATGGCCATTATCCTGTCTCACTGAATGACTTAAGTGACTTACAGCCACATGCTGACAAAGTTCTTCGGACTATTTCCATGGGTTTTTTTAATTTGCATGATAAGATGTACAAGGTAAGTTTTACAGTTTGAGGCAGCTTCATTTTCCCTGACTCCTGTGTAAAGTAAGGATATTTTCACTGAAGTCATTGGAGTAACTTCATTATCAAATGGATGTTGGGAGAGCACTTTCACAGTCCTTAGGCAGCTTTCCAGTCGTTGCCCCTCAATACTCACCATAAGCTCCTATTTACATCTTTCTGAGGCTGGGGGTTCTGGGCAGGCTGGGCACTCATCCAGCAGTGCACATCTCAGGAAAGATGGTTCCTGATGGATTGCTCAGTGTTGTACAGGACATAACCTGAGTCAACAGCCAGGAGTCTGCACCCAAACAACCTCTGTATTGACAATGATCTGGAAAATGTAGGTGTTCTAGTAAGAACGGTGTTGTATTTACAACTGTAGAAATGCTGCCTCAGGTTCACTTGAACGCTTTATCTTTGACATTCCAGGCTGGTACCTCTATCCTAGGATGTTGGCCTTGCATCTCTTTCTTTGCTTTGCCACAAATACTGACTTCAGATACTTTTCTCTCTGAAAGTTTTGCTGAAATGGATAAACTCCGGTGAAAAGTTTCAGTTCAGAGAACTGATTTCATGAAGGATTCCCAGCAAGTTCTTTACAAAAGCTCTGACAAAAGGAGCTGTTCTCTGCCTCCCTGTCCAGTGACTCCTGCTAACTCAAAAGCACATCCATGGGCTTAAGAAGAGCAGCTGTAAGAGCAGAAGCAGCCAGAGGCTAAATGTAAACAGAGAGGAGATGGACCAAGATCTGTGTACTTCTGTAATTGTTTTATCACTTGAGGCACCAAGCCTGACTGTTCCCTACAGCTTCTGGAGCCTGGCCTGATCAGTAAATCCTTTAATTATTTACAATTGGACCATGCTTTTCTACATGTCCAAAAGCCAGGAGAAGGCTGCTTGGACCCACTCACCAGCTGCTGTCAGTGTAGAGCTGTTAGAAAGCATACTTGGAGCAGACAGGAAGTATGACGGTTGCTGTCAGAAAATCAAATAATGATGTGTAGAGCTGTTAGAAAGCATACTTGGAGCAGACAGGAAGTATGACTTGAGAGGCAACAAAAGACACTGCTTGTCTTGTATTTATCCCTAACGTACATGAGATACTGTAAATAATGGCAAGCCAAAAAAAAGTTCAGATTGTTGCAAGTACAACAGACTAGAAACTGTTTTTTTGCCTTTGCAGTGGAAATGCATTTAGCAATCTCTTCCCATTTATTATTTCTGATGGAAGCAAAATCTTACCACATAATAAGACAATATTTCATATACCTGAATCCACGTTCATCCTTCCCAGCAGCATCCTCCATCTTTTCTCCCTTACTTTTTTTTTTTGGAATTTGTGGTTGGGCAGTACTTATAGTAAAATAATATTTTTATGAATTATTACTTGCAGAAAATCAAATAATAATGTGTACTCTTTTTCATTTTTTTCACCTTTTTTCTGGTGTGCTAAAATCATGGTTTTTGGCAGTTGAGCACTCTGTTGACGAAACCTGAAGTACATGACAATATGAGTGAAATTCATTATCAAGCAAAGAGTGTAGTGAACTTTGCAGCAAATCATCACAAAGTAATCTTGCTTTTCTCTCTGGTCTTACTCTAAATGCGATTTGCACTTTTATGGAAAGGACTTTGTGCTGGTTTTGATACTACATACAAATAGTCTTGCTTTGTAAAACTCCCATTATGCCTGTTTACATTGAGCAGCAGGGCTATTGATTCAAGCTGTACTGATTGGAAAGCAAAAGTTGTTAATGCTAAACCCCTTCAAAGTTTTTCATAAATTTGTGGCATTTTTCCAGCGTTGCTCACAAAACAGCATAGAGCTGCTGGAAGGAAATGCTCCAGCTGCAGGGATAAGTGGAGCCAAAAAGTAACATCCAAATACAAATTATCCAGTTCGTGATTTCACTTTGATCACCAGATGTTTGCCATGTGACTTCAGCATTCAAGAACACCAGAGAGGAGAACATGATGGTGTGGTACTTAGCTTAAATCTGACACAAGGGCTCACAGCTCAGCAATAGATATACACAAACAGTTACTGGCTTTTTCCATTTTTTGAGAAATACCCTGCTTTATCATGATATTGATTGTCCTCATGCCAAATTTTGCTTTGGTTTTTCAATTCTTTATGCTCTGAAAGACTGTGGAAGCAGAGCAAGATACACTTCAGATTAATGGTATAGTTTAGTCTGGTTTGGTTGGTAATTTGTCTCTATGAAGACTGGTTAGTGATGTTAGCAAATCATAAAGGGTATTATTCTCCACCTCTAAGGCTTTCACATTTAGATTTGTATCGTTTTCCTAGTTTTAGCACTATCAGTCTCTTGATTTAACTGCCTCCAATACAATGTACTTGAGGGAGATTTTTCTGCTTTTCTTAGTTAAGAATTAGTTAGAGGCATTTCAAAATGCACAGAACTGAAAGGAAAATTTTGAGTTTTCAAGTTGTAACCCTTTATCACCTTTGTCAACCATCTCATACAGTACAAAGATCCATATAAAATCTTTTTACAATTTTTGCTCTTACTGGTCTCACAGGATGGCTGATGCAAATTTTGTGTGCTTCAGAGATTAAAAAGCATCTTGAAATGTCCATGTTAAACTTATTGTCAGAATTGAAAAATTGTGAGATGTGAGATTGTGAAGAATGTGATGCATGCCGTAGAATTTTTTCTATGTGAATTTGGATAAATGACTGAATTCCTATGTATGACTTATCCCAAAGCAGGAGTTTTTCCCCCTCCATCCTCTCCCACCTGGCCACACATTTTTGTCTCTTGCTGCCTCAGGTATTTGCCAATTCCTTTACTGATCACAGTACCCGGTTTTACCTTACTGTACCTGGTTTTGAAGATGCTTTTATGCTGGAATGGTGAACCAGGACAGCTCAGCAATGGCCTGAGGAGCATACAGAGAGGCAGGGCCTGGCAGTTACACTTCTGGTTTAGCTTGCTCTGGAGCTACAGCCTCAAATCTAGATTGAAAGGGTATGATAATTCTTTCTTTCCTAACATTTTGAATGATAATTCTTCCTTTTCCAACATTTTAACCAAATTCTCTGTTTAGATTTTAAGTTCTGCAGATCAAAGACTGTCTTTTAGTGACTTGCACTGTGACAAGCACTGTGGATCCCCCACATTTAGATTTCAAGACAGTGCAGATACAAAACCAACACGGAGCCTTTTTGATTGCTGACCTTCTACCCCCCTTTTTGTGTTGTGCTGCAAATGTATCCAGCTTCACTGGAAACAGATTATATTCTCTGTCATTTGCCTCCATCTTAACATTTATCATTATATGTGATATAATGTGAATTTTTAATTGTCTACTTTATTTTTCATTAGTGCAACAGCATAGATTTCATTAACTATATAAATTCCCACTTTTCTTTATTACATGAAAGTTTCATACTTGTGAACTTCCTTGACCTACTTAGCAGTCCTAACAGTGAATAGCATTGATCCTCTTTATCTATTAACCTCTGAAATGTGTGATATTAACTTACAACATAGGTTTTAATGTAAGATGAAATAATTCCACCTATTATTTTGCAGTCTGGGAAAAAAAGTATTTTATAATAGGTTCTTTTATGTGAAACAAAGTGTTCTTAACATTTTTAACAATTTCTGAAGGTACTGTCTCCACCCTTCACTACAGTATTTTGCATATGTCTGGGATTTCTGGGTCTATTTCTCACAGCAGTGTTGAGAAAATTTCATGCTTTCACATTTTTTAGCTGTAATACTATTTACTTTGAAGAGAACTGAATATCCTCTAGTATTCTGCCAGGTCCCTCTCTAGACTTCCACACTGAGGTAGTTTTATTTGATCCTTTTATATGAAAGATTAAATTTCCTTGTGTTGCATGGTGAGATACCAGTGCTTATTTTCAGGGAATTATCTCATGGAATGTTCTGTGTTCTAAATTATTTGCACCCAAATCCAAAATTCCAGTAGCCTTTGTTTCAGTAACAGAACATCTGATCTGCTCTTGCAGTTCCAGGGCAAGTCCATTCCCCAAAATTCACCTATGTTCTCCATCCTCCATTAAGGAGTGAACCCTTTAATTATTACTTAGAAAAAAAATACAAATAATTATAGTTATTAATATCTCAAAGATAAATGGATAAACTTACATTGAGTCGATTACTGAGAGGGAATTCACTGAGAAATTTTGAATGTTCATTGGTTTTCAGGTAGATGAGCTTAAACTGAACTTTAGGAATTTATTCCAAAATTTTATGCAATTTAGTAATTCTTGGCTTTCTGAAATGTTCATTTGATTTACTGTAAAAATGCCATAGGTATTTCAGAGCCTGAGCACACTTTCTATGTTCAGACAAATCCACTGTCTCCAGTGAGGAATTTTACATTGTGATGGGAGTTTTGACTGAGGAGAGGAAGCTGGATCAGTCCCACATGTTGTAGAGACTTAAAATCAGGAATTAATATGCAGCAGAGCTATGAAAGTGGCTTTAATTCTACTCACATTAATTTTCACTGTTATTATTAATTAAACCCTGAAAATCAGGGATTTAATGGAAACTCTGACAGACCTTTAATTATAGCATTTCAACAGCCTTATAGTATAGGATGTCCTCTACTAGCTCACAGGACATTCTGTACTTGAGAGGGTATAAAAAGAAGTCATAGTTTTTGGTGTACTTTATGTTCAAAACATTTTTTAATTCTTGATAGGCTTTTACTCATTGCTGTCTGCTGCATCTGGCTAAGTTACACAGAGTGAATACTTTAACTTTTTGTGTTCAAGAACAGTTTGGAAGCAGAATTTTTAAATGTTTTTAATGCAATTGCTCATTATTGTTTAAAACCATCTGTCATTGTTTTAGGAGAATGGGTTTCTCACCAGCTATTTGTGTAGCAGAGTGCATTAAGCTCATAGAGACATCTACAACTTAAATTATTTGGATTGCAAATTTCTGACGGGAAGAACAACCTTTTTTTTTTTCCCCCTGTTTGTGTGCCATTTACCATAGTGGGTCTTGAACAGAACTCCTATGTGCACCCCTGATATAAGCCATGAATTGCAGTCATTCATCCCACATGATTTGTGCAGTGTATCTTGAGTCTTTGCATTCATTGTGTGTCCCACTGAGCCCTCCCAAGGAGCAGCTCTGGCTGTGCAGGGTGGGTTCCAGCAAAGTGAGTCACAGGTATGGAAATGTCAGGAGGGAGAGGAGACTCTCAGATACTGTGGGCAGCAGTGTTCTGTAATGTTTTCTACATCACATTTCAACTTGTCCAAGCATACAACCATATAATGAGCATTTTTCTGTGTGAAAAGCAAAATTGTACCCTACTAGATAATTTTTACAATTTTACCACAAATTTTACAACATATACTTTCCAACAAAGAATGTTCCTGAATTCACAGGGATCCATGATAATTGGAAATGTCAGTGAGGAGTGGAGAGAAATAGATGTAAAGCTCTAACCCTGGAAGAGGTACAGTTTAAAAATGAAGGAAATGCAGTCTAAAATTTCAGTATCAGTGACAGATTTGAAGTATTTGTAGCTCTTTGCAATAATTATAGATAAAACAATGAATGATTTTGGAGAAGCTGAGTAATGAGTTTTTAAATATTTTTGATATTGCTAAAAACTGGTGTTTAATAAGTTAGCCACCTCTTCTCTTGATTAGATAACTAAACCGTAAGAAAGTAAAAATGTGTATGCTCTAAAATGAATAGGGAAAGGAGTTTGAGGGGTTCCATAATAGGATTTCAGCTTTTCTTGACTAATTCTGAGATTTCTAAATTTTTACAGTATATAATAAGGTTTGGATTCATATGTTTGCTTTTACATGAACCACTTCTAGAAGCATTTTAGGCGGCTGAAAAAGTACTTTTTGCTGGGAATCTAGTGAAAAAAAAAAGTGTGTATTTACTTTGCATGTTCTATTCAAACGCACGAGGCCTGTTCGTTCAACTTTGTTCACTTTTTAGATCTACACAAGAAGGAATGTGAATCACTGAATAGAACCAGTGACTCACTCTGCATTGAAAACAACTGCTGAGAGGAAACACTCCTAAGAGTTAAAAACTTTTGGATTACCTCAGGGGTGATAAACACATGAGTGGCTGTGATTAGAAGTTGTTCTCTGAGATCCCAGTCCCATGTACTGTGGTTGGCTTTTCTCACATGATTGCCCTGAGTGAGGCAAACGTTACTGATGTGAATAAAGCTTAAATAGACACTTGAAGGCAGAACTGTTCTCCTCTCCACAGCCAGGATTTCTGCTGGCCGTGCACAGAAGTGGCTTAAAACTCACCTGGAATTCTTGAGTGCTGGCCCAGGGTCTCCCATGAGCACAGGGCAAGATTGCCAGGTCCAGAAACCAGAGAGGGATCACAGTGCTCTGTGGCACCTGCCAGAGGGAGAACCCAGTGCTGAGCACCTCCTGCTACCCTGTGTTCATGTCAAATTTAGAACCAGAATCCAAATTTACATAAACAAACTGTTCAGTTGATTCTTTTCTTCTCTCCTCAGCTTTGTAATGAGCCCAGCAGAGTTTCAGAGCTCTGCAGTTTGTTTGCAATTTATGACTATTTTTACCCCCACTGGTGGTTTTTCATTCTGCTATCTATCCATAGCCTTTTTTTAATGAATGGACATTTGAAATACCTCATTGTGAAACCATTTTTTCTTAACTGACAGCCACATCCTCTCTCTGCTTTTATTATACCACTCTGCCATTTATTTAGCCATCTCAATCAGATGAGGAACCTCAATTCTCAGAAAACTAAGCTTACCAAGAAAAGGATGGTTTTCTTCTGGTTATTTCTGTGAACTGAAATATGGAGGTAGAGGAAGAGCAGGAGGGCTCCCCATGGTGGCAGGGAGCTGTTGGGTTTTCAGTGCTGTAGTGTGAAACAACAGCCTGAGAGCCTGCCAGCATTGTGTGTCCCTACTCCCTTCTGAGAACGCAGTGTGAAATGAAACAATGCCTATGGCAGAAAACAAATAAATGTGCATTTAATGTAAATTTAGGGGAAGAAAGTCCTCCAAAATTATTGGTTTGAGTCATTAGGAAAGCTGCTTTAGTGTAAGGACTACAGAGATTTCTTCTTAGCAGGACCAGCATTGCCTGGCTGGGTTTAGCCAAGCACTGGGGATGTCGGCTGTGGGCTGAGTTGGTGTTAGCATTGGGAAATTGCCTGCTGTGTGGATGGGCTTAATGCACTATTATATGGTGTGGATGCAAATTTAATGGGCTTGAAAATAGAGAAATTGAGCCTGAAACCTGTGGGGCACGTCCTTGGCCCAAACTAACCCACAGCACTTCTAAGTCAGTCTAGTCAGAGAAGTGTATTAAACCAGAGGCTGATTAGAATCAGGAGCCATTACTTAAAAAGGTTTTGAGTTTTGGCTGGGCAGGTGACACAATGGCTTTTTGATTTTTTCCTGTTTTTTTCATATTTGTATTTTTTTCAAGGAGCAGAGCAGCCATCCATTTAAATGCACACGAAATACAAACCCAAAGTGTTTAAATGACATTTAGAAATAGCATAACAGTACAGACAATGTTAAAAGAATGCAATTTGAGAAGGTGTCCTTCCTCACACAGTAATGGGATTGCCACTGTTGCTCAGCACATCACAAGAAAGTTTTATCTTAAAAGAGCAAAATAATATCATTAACAGAAAATTAAACTTAAAGTCACCATGAACTATGGACTTAAAAGACCCTCAAGAAATGAAAACCAATTGTCTGTTGGAAAACCAGGAGGTCAAGTAGTCATTGACCAACCAAAAGCTGCACCGATTGCTGAAACGTACAGTACTTTCAAATCCAATTAACTGTTTCAAGCAGACAGTCCTCATTTTCTCTTTCATCAGGAAGGGAAATTTGCAATCATATATTCCAATGAAAGTTAAGTTGTTTTGATCTGATAATTGTCAGATGTATTTATCTTAATTTGTAAGTTTTTAATGCTAAAGCTCCAAGCTGTTCAGATATAACAGAAGTACTGGGAAATGAGGTACAAAATGCTGGAATTCAAATTAACCAATAAATATATTTTAATATATATCAGCAGGACTCTAGAGGATTCCATTAATGTTGAAAAATAGAAAGGATTTAGGTTAATTTGGTAAGAAGGCAGGTCAGAACGTTTACAACAGTAGCATAGAATTGTATAGAGATGCAAAATTTTTCAAGAGAGCAGAATTTTTTCAAAAACGCTGACTCTAGCTGTCACAGCCCTGCCTTGGTTAAATCCAGTGGAGAGATATGAGGACTTTCTAATTTGCTTTCCCTCTATTTTAATAATAGCTGTGCATAAGTAATTTATGAAAGGCCAACCAGGCAGTGGGCAACAGAAAATTAAACTCATTTTATCTGAAAGCAGGTGGATTTCTATATATCATTAGCATGCATAGAATTCTCACAATGTTATTTCTCATACTGATGGAATGTAACCAAATAATATATGAGTTTTTTGCTTATGCACGAGTGAAATTTTTAGATAAAAGTGCCAGCCCCAATGGCAATTTTCTGCAAAACGAAAACTAATTCTGTGAAGCTTCTTATTACTGGGAAGACTCATTTGGCTTGCATTAGAGACTGACATAAGTGACTTTAGGATTTTACTAACAGATTAGATGAGATGTGCTATATGCAGTAATATCATTAGAGAATGTAGCAGCAGAAGCAGAAGAGTTTGTGGCACTTAAGGACACGGGCACAAGTAAATTGTTTTCATTTATGACAAGCTTTTAAATGATTTTTTTTCTCCTGATGAGAATGTGTTTTAGTTTTAGGTTTCCCTCACCCTTTCCCAAGACTGAAAAAAAAGCTTCTGCCTGAATTACTGCTCATATTATTTCAACACTTGATACCAAATCTATTGTATGTGCCTGCCTTATCACCTGTATCACCTTGAGAGGGGCTAGATTTTTGTAAAAAAAAAAAAAAAAAAAGAATACTAAAACTAAATAAATGTATTGCAGTGTTATTATAATCTAAATAAGGAGGGACAAGCAAACCACATATTTCTCTACTTGCTGTATTTTCACTATTCCTTAACAGAAATATGTTTGGAATCTCTCCACATATCATTCAAAGTATTTTAAAACAGCAACAGATATGCTGCAATCATTTGACTTAAACAAATGCAGCTTTCCTTTTCTTTCCTCATAAAAGCCTGTTAGGAGTTTGGTTGTTTTTCATTATGATGCCCAAAAGTACATCCTGCATCAGACTTTTTCCACTCTTACATCTTGTTTAACAATAAAGGGCATTGGCCAAGCAGTATTTTTCTCTGAAGCAAGAAGCAGTAAAAGACCATGCTAATTCCTGTCCCATATAATATAATTTTTTATTATGTGGATGAAGGTGAAACTTTCAATTTTTTTTTTTTTTTTAATTTTTTTTTTTAATTCAAGGAGCAATAGTAGCAGCTCCTGGGTGTTAGCACTAACTACTCTTTAATGGTTGTATTGGCTTGTACTGCCAACTTTGTAGTTTGCAATATATTTTGTTCACATTTGAATTTCAAAAAAGAGGGAAGATATGGCTGTGTTGTTGGAGCCAATAGCACTGACCCAAGTCGTGTGACAGAGATAGTCCTTTGTAACCCTGGCCCATGTGAGGTGACTGTGTCCAGCTGTTCTTAAGCTGTTTATTCAGTTTCTTCTATCAGCACTCAAGTATGTCACACTTACATGACTTTTTTATATTACATGACCATTTTATTGGTTTACTTAGATAGCAAAGTTTATATTGTCCTCCACAGTCAGTACTTTTACTTGTACATTCAAACAAATATCTCTTAGAAAAGCCTGTTCAACTCCTTCAGTGCTAGGAAATGCTTTTTCTCCATATAATATTTCCATTTTCTAACAGCATTCTGATAAATAAAGAGTTCCTACAAGACAGTCAGAGAGGGAATTTTGACAAAAATAGTATGGAATTATAGGACAAGGGGGAATTCCTTCAAACTGACAGAGGGCAGGGTTAGATCGGATATTAGGAAGGAATTCTTGACTGTGAGGGCGGGGAGGCCCTGGCACAGGCTGCCCAGAGAAGCTGTGGCTGCCCCGTCCCTGGAATTGCTCAAGGCCAGGCTGGATGGGGCTCTAAGAAATCTCCTGTGATGGAAGGTGTCCCTGCCCATGGAAGGGTGTTGGAATGAGGTGGACTTTAAAGCCCCTTCCACCCCAAACCTGTCATTCTGTGATTTACCTGTGGTGCTTTACAGCTTTGTATAGTGAGGGCTTCAGCACTTATGGACTTAACTGTGAGACTTCTGTAGGGTACTACAAAGTATTTAACTTGATTATAACAGTGATCAGAGAATCAACAAAAGAAGTGAGAACAAAGTAGATAAAGTGGTGGAAGAACATCAGATAATTTTTCATTGCAAATAGAGTAAAAGAAGGTGTACATTTTTCTCAGTTTGCATCTTCTTTTTTATCTTCATATTGTGCTCCCTACTCAGAACATCAAAGTCAAAACAAGCATATGGATATGTCTTTATTTGCCTCCATTTTCATTTAATATACAATATTTGAGGGCATTCAACTTTCTGCTTTTTATTTGCAACCAGCAATCAAAAAGTATTTTCACTGTAAAAATTATTAAAAACTGACAAATAAATACTATATTTTTAATCTTAAGCGTTTTAAAAATGGAAGGAGATACCAGTGAGTGTCAGTAAGTCTAACTCTAAGTTGCTTGTGTTGACATACTGCTGAAGGCTAAAAACAGCTTATACAGATTTTATTTGTTTATAGGGCAAATTATAAAATGTTCCACTGAAATAAGTAATGACAATTTTTGTCTACATAAATGTGCATGTAAATGTAATGATGTTTGTTGTCATTTCAACATGACTGCCATTATTGAAATAGAAGAGCCAGTACTAATTCTTGCTGTCATATTTCTTAAAAAATGAAAATAAGTCATTTAAAGAAGCGTCAAGGTTTTCAGTGTAGATCATTCATCTCCTGCATGCTCTTAGAATAACACCCTCAGCAAAACAGACAGACAAAAGCTAACTAGAGTTCTGCTCTCTAATCTTTTTAAGAAACATTCATTTGAAGATATTTTCCAACTTCAGAGTGTTCTGGAACTCAGCGAGACCTTAATGATTAAGATGTGAGGTTTTGTCATTGTCTTAAAGGTTGTGTAACCTGGGCACAGGGTAAAAACCTGCAAAAGTCTGTTTGATCTCATCAGCCAAAAGAAACCCTTGGTTTTTTTTAGGTGAATACTGGGATGTGCTGTGCTGAGCTCTCATGGTGCCCACCCTCCTGTGGGACTCTGCAGGATAATAACTGACAGCAACATGCAGGCCAAAACCCCCTCAACACTGAGCTTCTGTGGGATTTGAACATAACACTGTTTTTACAAACTCCATGGAATTTGTTCTTTTTTTCCCCTTCCCTCATCAATCCTTGCCCATGGCCACTTGGCTTCAACATGATCAGGAAAGTATCATTACTAGATAATAATGACTATTTTGAGTAGGTTATATGGCTGAGTAGATTTAAGAGTTGAGAAATCTTGAATTTTAATCTTGCCTCTTCCACCAAAGTGGCACATGACCCCAGGCAGGGGTGGCAGGGAGGGTGGTGTCACCTGTTTTTTAAAGCAACATCCTAATTTTTGTGCCTAAGTATCCATGACTTTAAAATGGCTGAGTGTTCACACAGCTTGAAAACAATTTCAGCTTGAAACTGCAAGCATGTAAAGTCTTTGAAATTAGATGCCTCACATGTTCTAGAAATGAAATGTTGAGTTTGAAGCATTCCCTTTTCTCCATGCCTCAGTTTCCCTCAGGTTCCATCAGAATGAGACAGAACCTATAACAGGAGGGTAAGAGGGATACTAATTTCTTAATATCTGTGAGAGTCTTTGAATATGTGAATGACATTAACTATTACCATGTGCTTTTCCATTCCAGGGGCTCACAAAGTGTTGTGCAGTGGGGCAGGCAGCAGTCCCTGCACCACACTAGAACACATTCAATGATAATTTCTGCAAGGTAGGGGTTCCCTCTGTCCAGTGACTTTCTGGAGCAGCAGAGCACAGTCAGGGGTGTTTCCCTCTTGGAATAGAAAGCTGGAAGATGAATCTGTAGGTTCAGCTGAACACAGGAGCTCTGTGCTGTGTTCTGTCTAGGTTAATCCAACAGAGCTTTTGCTAACTATAAAACACATCTCTGAGAGACAAACAAACATAAAACCAGCAGTCCACACAATGTTGTGAGTCTTATTTTGGGGAAATAGTTCTGAGAGAGGTCCTAGACATAGCTCTGGTCATAAAACTCAGGAAAAATATTGGAAAAGTTTTTTTCTTCCCTTTTAAATTGATTGAGTCCCCAGACACTGCTTTAATTATTCATGCAGATGATGCGGTGCTTTGTGCAGCAGTTTCTGGGAATGCAGCACCAGGGAGTGCTCCCTGATTGTTACTGTCATCACAAACTGCCCACCATCCTTCGTCTTATGGAAATTTAATTCCAAACACACCACTTCATGCTTTATTATCTCACAACAGCAATTGCATTTGGCCCTTTGATTCATCTGTGGAGAATGCATTATGAAGCAAAGCATAAATATCATAAAATGGTTAGTTCATGGGGCTTCTAATTTCAGGAACATCACAAAATGCTAATTCGTAGACTTCATACTAGCACAAAAAATATATTTCAGTGGATGTCGTGAGGGTAAATCCCTGCTTTCGTCCTTCACTTGGAAAATGCTGCAGCTTAAAGAAACTTAAAAGCTCCAATAAAACTTAGAGCAAACTAACTTGCTGGAGTGTTCAGCTACACGTCAGTGTATTCTGATTTTTAAAAAAAAAATGTAAAGAGGCTTCAAAATAGTCCAGAAGAGAACTAAAATAAAGAAAGAACAGGTTGCATTTTCTTCTCTTTTACCTGTCATATATTATGGGGTGCAGTTTTTTCCCTGTTGGTTCTTCTTCAAAAGTGGTGAAACTGCACCTACCCCATAATTTGCTAATTGTAATGGTATTGAACCACAGCAAAATCAACTCGATTTTATCAAGTGTTGTTCAAGAAAGAGAAAAGGCAGTGCCTTTAGGCAGAAGCCAGTGGCAGCTGTGTGCATTTCCAAGGGGAGACTGTGTGGCAAAAGCAGAAAATCTAGGCTGGGAGAAAAGGGCATATTGAGGAGAAAACATGAAGTACACTGCTTACAAACAGCACTCTTGTTCAGTGCTTTTTCACTTTATCATGTGTGTGTGCAAACTTCATCCACAGATGTTGCTCCATCGATTTGTCCCTGTTTTCAAGAATAATCTGTTTGAAGATGCATGGGCTAGGCAGATACACAGGTTTATTTTGGCTTGAATGTAACACCATAAGTAGCAGAGAAAGTTTAGGCAAAATTTCCCAGCTGTTAGAGGCGAGTGTGGGGTGTGCCATGTGAAGGAGCAAGGGGATTGGGGTAGGCTGGGCTGGCCCTGGGCCAGCACTTACACAACCCATCAATAGGTGTTAGTGCCTTGCTAGGATTTATAAAGTGATCTTTGCAGAAGATCATTTCCTTTTCAGCAGTTACCAACCCAGGATGCTGAATGCTACTTTTCCATTTTCTGGCTCATTTTCACTTAATTCCTCTTTTTCTGCATTTTAACAAATATGTCGTGATATTTAGTGTGGTTTGTACCTCCCAGCAGCAACCAAAGATCATTTCTGTGACCATGAAAAGCCCTGTCCATATTGAACCACTCAGTATGAGCTAAGTGAATTCAGTTCATTGGAGAAAGCCTAAATCCCTGGGATTCCTGCCTGCAGCCCTGAAGGAGCAACATTTAGGCCATCCCCAAACCTGTCACACTCCTCATGTCCCCTTTGGTCCACTCACCTGCCCTGTGAGATTGTATTTTAGTCCTGTTGGCCATCCATCTCTGTTGGTGGTGGGTAATCTGGGGCCTAAGATCTTTCACAAATAGCAAAGGATTGTTAGCTTCTGTTTTCATGTCCATTAATTATAAAACTTTTCTAAAATCAGAATTAACTCATTTTGTTACACAACAAAAATTTGTCAAGTGTTGTTGTGTCACTTTCCATGTCTGGTAACTAGCACAGCAAGTTCAGCTCTGTGGATGTGTGTATGGACATAGTTCTTTCAGAAAAAAATATTGCAAATTTATCTAATTTGTTCATGTTTCTGGAAGTATAAATCTGAAGTAATCTGCTCTTAATCATAATTTTAACATTAAACCCAACATTGTTTTCTAGCCCATGCTCAGAATTACTTGAAAATTAATTGTTAGATTATTGACTGGTGCAGATTGAACCCCCTTTTGCTGGGGTGCACAGAGATCTATTGATTTGTCTTAGTGAGGATATAGTTCATTGTCTCTCAACACCATTTATGAAGCAGGGCCATTGTATTCCTCAGTAGGAATTCTGATAAAAGCACATCTACTCCTGCTCTCCTGCAGTCAGTTGTATTTATATATGTAAGCAGAAAAACACTAATTAATCCTTTTATTTATTTTTTTTAAGTGGAGATGATTGGAATAGGGTAGAAATGGGATCCTGCACCTAGCACAGGCAGCGCTGGTTTTTTTTTAGATTTTGGATCCTGCTTGCTTAGGATCAGAACATTTCTTTCTGTGATGTGACAACCTTGACTTTTGTAATGGCTATCAAAACTGTTGAGTTTGTAATTTTAGTCTCTACAAATCGTCATCATTATTTCCTCTTAGATGAATAATTTAGATATGTTACTTTTACGAAGACTGGAAGGAAAATTGAGTCTGTATCTCCAACACCAGCAGAGAGTTTGTAAATTGTATTAGGATGGAGTTTCTGAAATCCGGTCAGTGCTGTAGATTATTTCATATATGAATGGAAAAAGGTGAAGTATACTTATTGCAAGGTGCATTTAAATTTTCAAACCTGTAGGTAAACTTTAACTTCTTAATATTAATAACGTTGCATTGGTATGAAAACACACTTGCTCACCTTGTGTTTTTATATTTTCTTTAATTTTTGATATTGCAAACATCATAGGCATGGAAAGCCATAATAGCCCATGATTTCTAATATTGGGTAAAGCACAAATATAAAATATACTTGAAGCTCAACTCTAAGTAGATTATAAACATTTAATATAGAATGTTATCATAATATTCAGAGCACCAAATTGCAGACTTCTGTCACCCACTTTCAGGCATGCTTCTGAAGATCATAGTTAATTCTGCTGATTTATGGTAATGCTGTAGCACTATCATATGCAGCATCAGAAACCACTAACAAGCTTAGTATAAGCTTGGACTGAAATGGTTTGAGGTTTAAATTTCTGTAACGATTATAAACTAGAGGGAGTGAAATCCCACTTCAGCAAAAAAATAAAAGTGTCTTGTTACAATTCAATATTGCATCCTCTCTCTCTCCCCCTCTCATTCCAACCCCCCTTACTTTCTCTTCTCTCTTTAGCTTCTCTGAGGAGCCATATTTGAGAAAGTAATTTTAAATTGTGACTGGCATTTTTAAATTTAAAAATAATCCTTTTTGTATGGTAATGCGCTTTATAATTAGGAGACACAATGCTAGCATTTATTAGAAGTAGAAAAAACGCTCAGCTGAAAAGTATTAAAATCAACTAGATTTTTTTTGCCCATTTCATTTGAAATGATAGCTATTTATAAAACAAATCTGATGAGTTTGCCAACCCTTTCCATAAACATTTTAATAACATGTGTCATATTTGACTGTCTCAGGGATACTGTGGACTGCAATTACCATAAATCTGTTTCAAAACTCTCTTTGAGCATAGGGTTAATAGGAAGGTGTGAACAGAGAAAACATTATGAACCAGAACTTTAAAGAATGTAAATCAGAGTGCTGTTGCTCCAAAATCCAACCAAAGAACAGCATTAACTTGGAGTTGTTTGGAATCTACCTTTGGTTGTTCTCTGCACACCCTGGGCCTCTCTCTCCTGTGCCTTTGTGAGAGCTGTGCTCAGGAGCAAAGTCCTTTCTGGCAAAGGACTGATGCTCTACAGCAAATACAGAACTTCAGGAACCTTGTCATTGATACTGCCATTTTCAAATTCCAGATTCCTCACTCCCATCAGCCAAGATTGCTTTTTCTCTCTCTAGCCATATGAAAATGTAAAAATTGCCCAAGCTTTTGAAAGGATTTGAAATGTTTATGTTGTGGACATCAAATTTGATAGCAACAATCAAATCATGATTTCTGAGTATCAAATCTTAAAGAAGGATGGGTTTAAGTTATCTCAGTTTGGGCAGGCAAAACATTTTACAAATAACCACTGCCATCCTTCCTATCCCCCAGTGCAGTCATTCATCAAAATTAAGATCAAGTAAAACATTGCAAGGAAAATCAGTTACATTTCTGCTGCTTTTTTTTTTTTTTTTTTTTGTGATGCTTGTACTGAACTGATTGTTCTACCTTGGTGCAACCTATTTGATTTTGTAGAGTTCTGTTAATTGTGTCTTATCTCTTAGAAGAGAAATCATTAGGAAACAACAGTGATAAGTTCATTATATTGGGTCAAATTCAGGCATAGCTCTTAAGGTCAATGGGAAATTTGTGAAGGCAAGGAAAAAATAATTATCAGTTCATTGTAATTTTTGGAAGCTGAGCCACATCTTGTTTCCAGTAATCCTAATTGTACCTCCATATTGCCTTTTTCATTCCAAATGCTTAAAAGGAGGTATCATGAGTTAAGCAAAACTCCTAATCATTTGCACTATCACGTTTTTCCAAATAAACTGGAGAATTTTTCATCTGAATCCAACAGTAGCTGACTGTATGGCAATGAGTTTTGCTCTCATCATGGGGGAATTGGTGCAGGCACCAAACTTATCATGTGTTCAGAGTCCACAACAATCATGGGATCACACTCTCCAGCACACCTCCTGTTTAAAGAGGCACATGGGATCTACTGCCTGTGTGTTGAACAGCTGAGAAAGGGAATCAGCTCTTCTGGGATGTGAACCTGTGTCTCTGAGTTGGCATCTCCTGTCAAGGCTTCTAATGCATCCAATGGTCAAATATTTTACTGTAAAAACAGATCTAATGGATCTAATCTAATCTGTCTCATTAGTCAGATCTGGTGTTTCTTCTTCTCCATCAGCCTAGCAGAGATGTGAGAAGGAAGCCTCCAGGTTCTGTAAGATTTGGGAGGGCTCATCATCCGGTGCTGAAATACTGACTCCACATGCTACAGCTTTCTTTTCAGGATGTCACTCTCCCGCCTCCACACTCACCACCAAACAAACATAGAAATCTACTACTGTTCTCCCCATGCACTCCATTTTCTTCCAATCTGAGAGCCATTTGTGTGTATAATTGAAAATTAGCAGTGCAGCTGTTTGAAGAGAGTAATTTATCACAGCACATTGTTCGCTCCTGACACTTTAGACCTGGCTCTAACAAGGCAGTGGTTGCTGGGGGTTGAGCTGCAGAAAGTGATTCGGCTGTAATGCCGCGTTTCCCCTGCTTTGTTGCTAATTGTAGCCTCTTTTTCTCCATTGAATTGGGAGTTGAGTAAAAGAGCTTGTTTGCTCTGTGCAACGAGGCTGCCAGGGCCGCTTGGGCTATTATCACAAGATACTCTTGATCTTTTGAAAAGCAGGAAATAGAATTTTTCTCCAACAGGGAAAGTAATTTGCGATGCGTCCATTAGTTCTTCATTAAAGCAAGATTAAATTGCACGGCAAATCACATCTGTGTTTGGATGATTAAAGGGTGGCATTTTAGAGGCCAAAACTAATTACTAGCCAAAATGAATGGGAGTGAAAAAACAGTCATGTTTTTACATTAGATAGTGTGGCTTGTAATTAGATTCAAGCTAATTCCACTATTTCTTCTCATTTAATGAGATGAGCCTGTCCTCATCTTTTTCTAGGCCATGCTAACAGCCCCAAATGTATAATTTTGATAATACTGAGAGTTTACTTTATTGAAATTTCTTAGCTACCTGCCACAAGTGACTGTTCTGTCTAGTGGTGCTTCATTATACATCAACACAAGCTACTGTGCATGATGGCCCAAGCAATACCTCAGGCAATCTCTGTACATTTATATATGTGCACATTTACACAGCTATGAGTTTGTGTGTCTGTATATGCACACACATATAAATATAATGCCCATGGCATGTGCACATAGCCTTATTAGATGATTACAGAATTGTTTGAGAGTATGGAAGAAAGGAAGGGAGCTCTTTCTGTATCCAGAAAGTACAAATCTCCACAAAAAATTCCTTTAATCATGGGGGTTGTGGAGGTAGTTTTTCTTTAGGCATGAGAAGAAGGAGGTAAATAGGGGCATCAAGTGGTGAATGATTGAAATAACACAGTTATTTCCTACATTTAAAACAAAATGAGGTTTTGCTTGTTATTACAGCAATAACTCTCATTAGATCATTGGAACTGATAGCTAATTCTCAATGACCAAATAATTTATTGACTTTAGGATATATTATTTTTCTAAGATCAACATTTCTTTTTTCTCATAAAGAGATGCTGCCAATGAAATGTGGTGCTATTGCTTCTCTTTTTGGATTCCTGTATTGAGAAGGAAGGAGGGGTAAAGAATCACAAATTGGATGAATATGTGGCCCAGAGTACAGAAATTGTCCCTTGATTCTTCTCCTTGGGGATTCTCTAGAAAACTATCAAACAACAGGTATTTTAACAATAGTTACCTGTTCCATAAAATTTCACTGCAGTTACTTCCTGAGAGAGACCCAGACATGGCCAAGTGTCTGTTCATAGACCTCAGGTAAACACACTGCTGGGGCGTGTTGAGAGGTAGCTGGAGCAGGGCAGAGGGGGAGGAAAAGTTCAAAGACCAATTGATAGTAGGCCTGCTCGACAAAATCTTCTGGCTGTTGGTTTATTTTTGTGAGCTAATTATGGGTATGTTACTACCTTTAGTGTAAGTGTGTAATCAGTCAATTGTAGGGACTTAAGTACTCTCTTTTGAGCATATATTTGATGAATAAATGGAGTGTGTATTTCCTTTTAATTCCAGTTCCCAAAGTGGTTTTTCTTTTTAGATATCACCAATGCCTTTCAAAAGGGAATTTAATTTGCCTTTGTCTGTCCTTACTATTTCCTGAACCTTTGCTGTTGGCCACAGTCAGGAGACAGAACTACAGAAGAGACCTTTCATTCAGTCCAGGCTGGTGATTCTTATGTTCTTGGCACTGTCTGGTGGATTAGTCACTGCAGGATGCCCCATATTTGGGGCTGGTGTAAAGGCTATAAACTAATTGGTAATGTAGAGCTGTACTTTGATAAAGTACTCACTTGAGCAATATCAAAGAGTTCCCACTACCTTCAAAATTCTTTTCATCCTCACTAATATATTAGGACATTTTTTCCTAATTTTCCTTTCCATGCCTTACTGTCTCCTGTGAAACTTAGAAGAGGTCAGTTGTGGTCCATTTGTTGTCTGCATGATTTTCACTGGATCATTGATTTATATTCCCTATATCAGATTTCCATTAAAGATGATACTTCAAAATAAGAGCCATGAAACTGCCACCTGGCACAATACCACAGAGGTCATTAAGTTCACTTCTGATTAATTTTTACAGATTTGGGGTTTCTTCTAGAGAAACAATGATGTATTCCAGGATTACCAGTTTCATCTGAATTTACTATGGACATTATGCAAAACAAATTGTGGAAATAAAGGAGAAGGTGAGCTTCTTAACTGCAAATTGCAAATATAGTTACAGAGAAGTCAAGTTCCCCTTGACCATGGAGTCCTTTCCTTCTCACTGAGGAACTTCCCAACAACTCAGCCAGAGGGCCTGGCTTCATTGTGTTCTCCCCCATGACAGTTCTTTTCAGAGATTACTTGTAGTTGCATCCCCAGTCTGCCTCCTGAGATTTCCAACATGAATTTGGGTTATTTTCTTAATTTTTTTTCTTTTTGTTTGTTTGATTGATTTTAGTCTGATTAGAATGATATTTCAGTGAGTCAGGTCTTCCACTATGTATTATTTCTGTTTCCTTGGAGATTGTTTTCATGTTCTTGACTAAATGAACATGAGACTCATGGCTTAGTTTTAAATATTATTTAATATCAATGTAATAATCAGAAGTTGGCATTTGGCAGAATTTTAACCAACATTTTGAAGTTATAGTACTATTTTATTACATGCACAGCATAATATGCACATTACATTTTTCTACTGCAATCCACATATATCAAGAACATAGATGATAAGCTTTGTATTTTGAGTGTTTAATCTAAAATAGTTTTCTCTATTCTTTGTAAGTTTTAGGGACTCATGCCATTGCACCTGCATTTGAATTCCCCTGATTATAGGGAACCTTGCTTGCTAAAACAATGAGAGAAATGTGTTCATTTATCATTGCTTGTACCCAGAAGAACTATGACTGACATTTCTGCAGGTATTCTGGCAAGCTAAAAGGTTTCTTACAGGTAATAGGAGGGACTAAGATTCATTTGAAGACAGAAGGGTTCTATTTTGCTCTAAAGACAACTTATGTTTTCTAAATTGGGGATTGCAGATCTCAAAAATTTTCCAAGCTCTTTGCTGACCTTGAACACTTCCTGCAATGATGCAACCAAAGTCTGCAATGACAAGCCTTAAATACTGCTTCAAAATCATTTATATATTCTGCACTTTTGGCTTCCTAACATATTCCTTTAAAACAGTGTATGCAGCTGTGGTGGTTTAACCCCAAGCAGCAACTCAGCCCCACACAGGCACTCACTCACTCCTCTGCAGCGTGATGGGAGAGAGAATCAGAGGATAAAGGTGACATAAACCCGTGGGTTGACATATAGACAATTTAAAAGGTAAAGAAAAGCTGCATTCTAAAGCAAAGCAAAACAAGAATTAATTCCCCACTTCCCATGGGCAGGTGTTCAGCCAAGCCCAGGAGAGCAGGGCTCCGTCAGCTGTGACCCAGGGAGACAAACGCCATCACTGAATATCCCCTGTCCCTTCTCATCCCCCAGCTTTATGTGATGAGCATGATGCCACACGGCCTTGGCTCAGCTGGGATCAGCTGTCCCAGCTTTGTCCCCTCCCAATCTCTTGTGCTCCCCCAGCCCCCTGGCTGTTGGGATGGGGTGAGGAGCAGGAAGGGCCTTGGCTCTGTGCGAAGCTAAAATACCCCTGTACTACCAGCACTGTTTCCAGCACAAACCCCAAACACAGCCCCATACTAACCCTAAGTTTTGCTTATCAATCACCCAACTCTATGCATGCAAATAATTGTCCTTCTTCAGCCTACAGAGGCTGAAAAGCTAAAGAGAGGATAAAATACAAGAAATATTTTTTCGTCCATAAACATAGGATACATAAAAAGTTACAATTAAAGCAAATAATAGTAAAAGGCCACATTATCTTGCTTCTCTATAAATAAAGCTCAATCATCCAAAGTCTCCAGTTGTTTCTCATTGTTTTCCAGGGAAAGAAGAATAACTGTTGAGATGTTAACACCACTACATATCACTGTGTGCATATATAGATACACATAATTACAGAAATCATTGTATATGAAGACCTTACAGTCTAAGGGAAGGTAAATATATGCAAGACTAGTAGATCACTTGATTTATTCAAAAGTATATCAAATCACAAAAAGTTACCACATTTCTGATTGGAGGAATAATATAATCATAGAATATACTGAGTTGGAGGGGAAACAGCCAACAGAGGAATTGGTAACAGTGACTTCTTAATCTTATTCATTGTCATAAGTATTTGTATGATGGCGTCTGTAGGATGGTGAGAAGTTTGGTCATAGCCCAAGAAATACTGTGAGTTGTGAAGAGGAAGTTGTAAGAAACGAGGTTTTATGGCCTGCAGCAGAAGGAAAGGATCTCTGGGCAAAGGCAACAGGAGTGGTAGGAAGAGTTCGAATACATTTGAGGCTGCAGCTTCAGCAAGACAGAGACAAGATCTAGCTGGAAGAAACGAGGGGGAGCCAGTACCTTGTGACTCTCCAGCCAGTGTTTGCTGCCACTGGTACTGCAAAAGAAATCTCAGGAATAAAATTTTATTTGAGGCGGAATAATATATCTAAGTCATGATCTTGGCATTTGGTGGAGATACTATAATTATAAAAACTTGATCAGATCTTCCAGTAAGAAATCCTGTATGATGACAAGTAATATTCAGGTCACACTTCTCCTTTGAAGTTTTAATGGCCACTACAATTTCATGTTAGTCACTCACTCATGTTTGAAGTAGGCGTGCAAAGCCTTGGCTGTCTCCATTTGTCTATAACTACTTTAGAAGCTTCTGAAGGCACTGAACTCATAAAACTGCAGGCTTCAAAGAGCTTATTCAAAGATTCCATTCTGCTGCTACCATTTATCAAAGAGACACTTTTAAAATATATAGCTCTTTATAATAAAATATTTTTTTAAAATATAAACCTGACAATGGAGATGATTAAAACAAAATCCCCATTGGCTTCAATGGAAGCAGAACTGAGTTCCATAGCTTTAAATATAATATTTAGATTTCTACAAATAATGTTATAGTCAAGCAAGTTCCTAATATAATGAAGCACTGTTCATTTTCCCCTCTTTTTATTTCCCCTCCCCCCAGTAATTTTTTGGAACTTCACTTGAGCTTTAAAGCAAATTTTAAATTTAACCCCACAATACAGAAAAGGATTGTCTCTCCTAAAGAAAATAGAAACTCACTGTTTCTAAGTAGAATTAATTCCATTTTCTGATGCAAACCTGAAGGGTCAGTAGATGTTAGATGTTAGAGTATAATTAATAGATTAATGTTGATGTTAGATTATAATTTATTTTAGAAAGAAATCCTAATATATTTTATTTTATCCTGTCATTTATAAATTCCATGATAGATCTTTCTGAGTTCTAGGACATGATTCTAGATAAATCACGTGACATGGAGTTATTTATTATCCCATTTAAACCAGAATAACAATACTTACCTACAGGACATGGCCTCCTGTCCAATCCTGCTCCCCAAAACACAGCAGGACACTTTCCATTGGCTTTATTAGATCAGCCCTTTAACTCCTTATCTTCTGCAAAGAATCATGGCATGTGGAGAAAGTGGTAGCTGATATCTATGGAATGGATATGATATCAGCTAAAAATTATTTTAGAAGTGCATATTTAGGGTTATAAAGTGCTGCTACTCCTTCCTTAGTCCAGCTCAGCTGCTTGTTTTGTTTGCTCTGAGAGAGGACATCATAACATCACATCTGTTGCCATGGGAATGGCTGTGAGTTTGCAAATTCAGCTTCGTGTCTTCATGAAATCAGGCAGAACAAAAAAATGGGCAATAGGGGAAAAGCTGTTGTTTAGGAACAAGGGCAATTTGATTCTAAATTCAAGCCTAAACCCTCTGTCTTTCCTGGGGTAACTCCCCATCAAGCACCTGTAGAAGTTACTCCTTTTCTGTTGTTTCTTACAAGGTTTCCCTGGTTGCTTTGGGAAGGGAATTCCACATCCAGTCTGCTTGAGCACTGCCTGGTGGAGTGGCCTGATTTGAGTCTCTGGACTCAAGTAAGCAAAGATAAATGATAATGATATTGTAAACACAGGTAATAGCACTTCACTTTTCCTAGTCTGGAGTAATCCCCCCATCTTTCCAATTACAAATTACTTTATTCCAAAATAATTTCTCTTGTTTGGATAGCAATCATTTTTCTAAAATAAAATTATTACTATTTTAAACTAAAATTCCCTGTGACAGAAAATATACTGGAATACCTAAAGGACAAGTATCTGGTAGATGTCCTCTTTGCACAGAACTTCAGAATCTGGACTTTTTAAACAAGTCTATCAAGCTTTTTTTTCTGTTTTGCAGTAGCATTGTTACTTTATCTAATTTAGCAGAGGAAGAAATTTGAGGGTTGCACTACATCTACCAGTCATTGTTTCCAAAGTGTTATTTTGAATTCCTAGCTATTCCTGGAATACACAGTCCTGCTTGGAAAACCACGACTCTGCTAATGGCCTGCTTTAGAAGGAACACAATTGCCAATCAATAAAAATTGGCATAGATGATATTTGGGAAATACAGATTCGTGGTCTCCATAGTGCAGTTCTGAAATACCAGGGTAAATTATGGACTTTCTTGGAGTGTTGTACTAATTTCTGTTTCATCTTTGCAGAACCATATAATGATATAGTCCTGCACCTAATGTTATGTTTCTGATTGGACTTGTGCATCAGTTTACCTCTCTCTGGAGGTTCATTTGACTGATTTTTTTTTTTTTTCTGGAAAGACAAAACTAAATTCCCTGAGACTTACAGTCTTGCTTTCAAAAAATTTTTACAAACTACTGTAACTCTAGGCCTTTTTCCTACACGCACAGTGAGACCTTTTGTAGTAAAATGGAGGTATTTATTTGAAAATCCAGAGTTTCGGATTCTGTAATATGAATGAAAGGCCCTTTCTGGGGCACTGACAGAATTGTGAATGCTGAATGCCCTCCTCTACTTCCCCCTCTCCACATGTTAAACCAAAGATGTGCAACTTTGGTAACCTCTGGGGTACAAGCTCTTGTTACTTTGATGAAAAATCTGACGTGGAATTTATAATCTGTTTCTCAAAGAAATTGATGACAAAGGGGCTTGTTTTAAAGTGGGGCTTACCCAAATTTCCTCAGATATCCTCAGGTGTTCCATGCAGTTGCAGTGTGATGCTGGAGACGTGGATGTGCCATAGCTGTGCACACTTACACGTTCCCCAAGTTGCTGAAGTCCTGTCTGAAGATCAGCCTATGCATTGTGCTGCCTCGGGGGAGCACAGAGGCTGACTCTTCCTCTGCAGGCTGCTGCAGTTCAGACCTTTACAGAGTCAGAGAAAGAACAAGATTGTGATTTTTATTTTCATTTCCACCCATTGCAGCCAACAATGTCTTCTTCAACCAGCAGTCATAGGATAAAGTACTGAAATAATCCCAGGGATGGGAGCTGGCACCTTTTTTGTTTGCTGTACAGTGGTTTTAAAGGGAGATGTATTTCAAGGCACCTTTGATCAACATTATTACTTGGGAAAAATATTTTTTTTCTATTACAAACTGTTGAATAAGAGAATTGATTCTTATGGTTTGAACCTGCTTAATGAATTTGTGTAATGTGAGGTTGATCAGACCAAATAGTTATGGTAGACAAAATATAGAGGCCAAAGCAATTGTTGCAGTAAATTGACCAAATATTTTCAGAGCTACTGAAAAATTCTTCTGTCCATAAGATGGTGTTAGCAAACAGGTACAGACTTGAACTGCAGTCCTGAGAAATGTACACCTTGGCACAACTGCAGAAAACAAAAAGGTGAAAAGAATGACAAATAGGTTTCCAAAACTATGAAGCAACTCTAAAATATTTCAAAACTGCTCCATGAAAAGAGGTGCAATAATGTGTCTAGCTAAGCTGGCACAATTGTATCAAAACTCAGCTTCAGTTTTGCTGTTTACTTTAAGCCAAGAAACACTATAAAGCTGGTCTTTCCCATTTACTGCATTTTTTTTCTAGTAAATTGTACCACCTTTCTTCGCTTTATATTATTTACTTATATAATGCAAACATGCACCACACAGGAAAAGTTGTTGAGGTACAAGAGCAAAGGCACATCTGAAGAAACAGCTTGAGGACAGAGCTGTGATGACATGGGAGCAGTTCTCACTGAGGTTCTGAATACATTTTCAAAGCAGAATTTTGTACCTGATTAGTTATCGTTTTAAATTTCCAAATAAATACTGGTGTTCAGTGAAAGATAATTACTAGAGGCTTTATGAGTCTGCACACAGTGTCAAAAGCAAAGGCTATGCTTGTTTAATAATGTGAAAAGAATGAGAACTCTTATGTCTGAACCACTTTGAATCACATCATAAGAATATGAAAATAGCACTTGAAATGGTACAACAGGGATCCAGTGTGAATCTGGGTGGAATCTCTGATGCAGAATCAAACTATCAGCTCTGTGCATTGGGTAGACCTTCTCTGCTGATCAGGATTTGAATGCTTTTCTTAAATCTCATAAGCACTCCTAAAGTTCTTTGTGTGTTTTTAGCAGAAGATAGCACATTGACATAAATTCCATTGTGCTGAACTGTTAACACCAAGAGAAAGCCAAGCTGTCAAAATCAAACTTACTGAATAAGTTCAGACTTCTCGTAAGGTAAAAATAACTCACTGTTGAAAAAATAAAAATATGAAGACACAAAGATAGTGGCAGATACCCTGAGTGCGTTTTGAAATGCAGAAGTGTTGTTATTTAACTAATAAAAAAAGGCATTACTCTGAGTAGAACCACCTTGGAAGTGTTACATCCATTCTTAGTAGATATTTTTTCCCATTTTTCTCTTTGACCTTAACTAAGCCCAACTGTTAACAGCCATCAAAATGTCCTGATCTGAATATTTAGAAGTGATTATCTCTGGACTGCTTCTGTGAAGTAAAATTTATCAGTCTCAGTTTAAAAGGCAGACTGTACTACACATTTCAGGGACCAAATGCCAGGAAAGGATTAACAAACTACATAGAAGTTGTATTCTCTGGAAAATTTATCAGAGCACCAAAAGAAAGTTGCACATAAGGTGAGCCTTTAAAAAGAACCATTCCATGCTGAGGTACCTGGGCACCTGCTGGTTTCACACTCCTGTCAGGCTGAAGCTTTGGGACAGGACAACTGGCATGGGAAAAAACCTTCTGGAAGTTACAGAAACAAATTCTTGGGAATGCCCTGAGGCTCCCCTTCCTTCATTGTGTCAGACACTATGGATGTCCTCCCAATGCCTGGACATGCCCAGGTCTGAGTCCTTCCTTCCAGCCCCACAGGGACTCTTCCCATGCCCACACCACTCACTCTTCATACTTTATACATGTTGGACCCTAAAGGCTCCTTCCCCCCACACTCCTTTCACGCCATTATTAATTCTGTTTCTTCAATGGGAAGACAAGCAGAGATGAGATATTTTGTTGTCACGCTGCATGCTGGTAATAGCTTTGATCTGTGGGCAATTACAGATCCTATTGTAGCCTCTGGGTCTGCCAGCTCAATAGCTGAGCTTCATATACTCCCTGTTTAGCTTTTTTCTTATTTGATTCTGCTTAAATCTGTAAATACCTATTAATTTATGCCTAGGACATTCTTTGAGAAATGGTGGAGCTGATTAGATGTATTATTCAAAAGTTTCCATGTTACAGCCTAAAAGCCAAATGACACCAACCTGAGAACAAAACCCTGCTCCATTTGGCTCCCCGTTATCTGCAGCAGCTTTCCTGGGGTGAGCTATTTGGAGCATGTACAGAAGCATGTGTGACTTTCATGTTGCTATTAAGGTGAGGCCATTGTGCCAGAGCTGTGATGAGTTTTCATATAGTTTGAAAAGACAAAACCAGGACACTGGCTTTGCTTCACATGTGGGTGAAAGAAGGCAAGGGCCACAGCCAGAGGAACTAGGAACCAAGAACAGCCAGCCAAAGTTCTGTGATCAAAGTCCAAGAAAAGGGTTTTTTTTTTCATGAAATTTGCCATTAGAGATATTGAGGAGGCCTATGTATTAAATTCCTGAGTTTTGAGGCACTGTAATAGAGCTGTCAAACAAAGATATAGAAAGTGCCACTGTTTCCACGAGACATGACAAGCTAAGGATTCCCAGCAAAGTAAGGCCACCTGAGGAGGGATAATGAAAGTGATTACATCAGCAAAGAGGAAGGAACAATCCAGGTAAAGAGTTGGTGGATGTTTGATCTTGGAGGGTTGCTGTTACCTCCAGTGCAGTCATCCAAAGCTGTCTAAAAATTAAATAGGCTAAAAGAACAAGAATGCCTAGGATTTCTTCCAGGAATTTCTGTAGTTACCTACTAGGCATCAAAGGAGACTTCTTTTGAACCTTCAAATATACAAGGAGGTCACATGCATTAGTGACTGCAGATTTGGTAACCTATTATTCATTATTTTCTTTTATTGATTGTTTTACAGTCCCCAAGGCTTGTGTGTTGCTTTCTGTGCTACAAAAAAAAAAAAAAAATCTGTCAAATCTCGAGGTTTTTTACAGGAGTAACAGCAGATGTCTCCCCCTGTTAATGACAATAGCAGCGTATTTTTTTGCCTATTCTAATTAGGGGGTCTCACGTGAATGTTAAGTCACATTTTTATAATGAATGATGTCTTGTAACTGGGAAAAAACCTGACAGATTGACCTAAGATAATTTCTTATTTAAAGATGATCTTTAAACTGTTAAGTTGCGACAAATTAATTACTTGGCTTAACCACTTTTTTTTTTTTTTTTTTTTTTTTTAAAGATGACATGCCATACTCGGGTTATGCTGGCATCCAGGACAAAGAGACAAGCCAAAGCAAGAATAAAATTGTGGAAAAGTAAGGTATCACCACAAATATAAATAGCCACTAATTAAACACATGCAGTTAGAAAAATAATCTACTTGTTTTATAACTCTAGGTGGCAGCAGTGGAACAAAATAGAGAAAAATGTACGATTATGATTATACTTGCTCCCTGTTAATACAAAATCCATTAATTAAATACTGCTGATGCTATTGCATGCCACAGTGTTACTTTTACACTCTAGATGGCAGCAGCATCACAAAATACAGAAAAATAAGATTAATTGTATTCATGCTGTGTCTAAGAATGCAACCCCTTCAAGTTTTTGGAGGTTAAAGTTGGAGAGGTTGAAATGCAGATTTCCTGTAGGCATTTCCCACCACAAAAGAAGAAAAAAAGCACTAACAGTGTTAAATATCACGTACAATTACAGTTATATCATGTAAATCACTTCTGAAGCAATGTGAGGTTTTGCCATTCTGGGTTTTCCTAATGGAGAACAGATGT
This sequence comes from Onychostruthus taczanowskii, assembly GCF_017590055.1. Classification (NCBI taxonomy): domain Eukaryota; kingdom Metazoa; phylum Chordata; class Aves; order Passeriformes; family Passeridae; genus Onychostruthus; species Onychostruthus taczanowskii. The sequence goes on from NW_024499684.1 coordinate 7,122,011, forward strand.
GCAGAAAGCATAAATGACAGCACCTCTGCAGGTGTGTGTAGTACAGTGATCCTAAAAAATCTGTGCATGTGCATGCCTGCCATGCTTTTGTGAACTTGGGGAGTTACAGCTTTTGCCAGAGAAGGCAGTAACAGCAGCCATAGCATGTATTCAGTCTTTCAAGTGTAAGTTTTTGCACACATCAGTTGACAAGGACTTCATGTGCATAAGGCTGGGTCAAAAGACTTTGAGGTGAAAAGAAGGCATTTGCTTTAGAAGATACAGAGTTTTGGTAAAACCTATTTTGAGTACTGTTTGACTAGAAAGCATCAGAGGTGCCAGCTCAGCAGAAGGCTGAGCTGGGGCCAGCAGCAGGAGGGCCTGGAGATGGAACCACATAACCTCACCTCTCCTGCTTTTCTCTCCTGATGGAGAGAAGGTCCCAGCTGGATGAAAAGCTCCAGCAGTCCAGTAACACCTTCATATTCAAACCATTGCCTGCCAGGGGAGGTTACACATTATTCTACAGAGCATTATTTAAGTATCTGAGTCTGTTTTTCAGGTTGCTGTGGGTACTTCCCTTGTGTCATTATGCTGAGCTATAGCCAAAAAAGCAGGAATCCAGCAGAGACTGTGCCCAGCAAGGTAAAGGCACCATCAGGTCTAGACATGGGATATTAAGGGAGATCCAGGGTATGAAGCGATTCTTTTGGGGCACTCACTTTGTCCAGCTGGCTGCTGTATTAGACTCAGAGGCTCTGGAGGGTGGAGAAGATTATCTCCTGGTCCAGTTGCCCAGTGCCATGGCAGGGTCACACTATGGGGGTGGTTCCTTTGCCATGTTTGGGGAATGTGCCTTGTTCAAAGGTACAAATCTGTCCTGAGATGTCTCACTGGGATCTGTTAGTGTGATCCAAGAGTAGGACTATGAGAGAGACCCAAACACTAACTTGGGACCCATTGGGTTTTTCCTTTGTTCTTTGATCACTTAACATTCACTCAATATGGAAAGGTTCTTGTTCTGTGATGCTTAATTTAAGAATGGATTTTTAATTAAATTATTATTATCTTTGTTAAAAATTGTCTAGGATAAAAAGATAAAAGTGGGAAACTAAAATTGGGCTGGTATCATCAGTATTAAGATAAAGCAAAAGTTAAGGCAGTACACTTACTGAGTGAATACAAACCTGAAGAATTTTTTAATCTAAATATATTGATAAGCTATTGGTAAATCAGGTCTGAATTAAATGATCAGATCATCAGATCCAGAGACTGACTATAAACTTTAAATAATTTATTATGAACTCTTTGATTTTAAATCCTAAATAATTTCATCCTGTGAATCTGTAACTCAGAGGTTACATTAATATTTTGATAGGGAAATGAAAAAAACCTTTAGTACCTGAAAAAAACTCTGAGAAAGAGATTCAGTTCTCTTTTCAGTTCCTCTGCAGTGGTTAACACCTTTCTTTTCTCAAAAGTAAGACTGTCCAACTATTGTTTCAGGCTACTTAATACTATTGCAAAGTTTTATGGCACTTTTCCCAGCTGAACTCCAGTACCTTTTAATAAATAGGCCTGACTGCATTTTCAAATCCTAAAATTAAATTAAAAATATTTTTGATGTCTCTCACCAAAGAAAGCAAGGATAAAAGCAAGCAGAGGAAAAATCAGATACTGAAGACTGCAAAAAATTTTCAACTCTATTCTCTGTTCCTGTAGTCTCTTGGAAGAAGAAGTGAAGCAATCAGAGAGCCAAGTGGTGGTGCTGGTGCTGTGCCCCTCTCTCGAGGCGTTCTCCACAGCCCAGAAAGGAGCAATGCATGGGGGTGCTCAGGCTGCTCTGCGGCTCTGCCAGTAATGTGCTGAGGTTTCTGTTTTCTGGTGAATACCAGGTGCCACCTGCTTTGTGAGGTGTGTGACAAGCTCCCTGTCCTTGGCAGCCCTGCATAACTTCATGGTCACAAGGCAGTGATGTGTTTGAGATCTGAGTTTTCTGAGGATTAGGCACAGCTTAGCCCCTGTCCTGTGGGGACAAGTGCCTGCTGGGAGGCTGCTCCAGGAGACAGCGATTCCAGGAAAACAGCAGGTTTTTCCTGTTAAAGTGAGAGTCCTGTTGAACTTAACACTGTGGCATTAATTTGGCCAGATGTGTATTTGCACATCTGCTGTAGCCAGATTCCCAGACAAAGCTGTTCCACGGTGGGATGAGAAGGCACAGTGAAACAGAAGGGTGTATCTTTCACCTGGGCTAAGGCTCTCTGTTCCTTCTCTGCTTTGAATAGATTCCTTCAAGGCTTGGACAACTCTTGACAGCAGAGATCCCATTAGATGGTGCCAGCTAATTTGTTGGTGGGATGAGGGCAAAGACAGCTGCTGCCTTCTCCTTAGCATTATGAATACACTCAGTAATAGTATTATTTTCTGCCCACAGTTGATTTGTCAGGTGAATAGCAGCTACACACTGCAGGAGAACAATCTGCAGGGTTCATTGTTTTATTTCCTCATTATTGCAATGACTCTGAGTATTTCTTTAGAAGGAAGTTCCTGTGCCTGAGGCCATAATGCACATACTTGCTGTCTGACCCACTGTGCAGTTGCACAGAGAAAGGACTGAAGACGTGTTCTAGAGACAATACCTTGGAGTGGAGCAATGCAGGAGGAGGAATGACACAAGAATTCTATAGAATGTGTGTTTTCTCTGGAGAGGAAAATGCATTAAGACACAAATATTTGCTGCATGTGCACGAGTGCCTGTCTCACTGACACAAAGCCACTTCACTGAAGTGCTCTCTCAGCCTGGGAGGCACCAGCATCAGCCACAGACCTAAACTACTTCTTGCTTTGTGAGCTCCTGCAATGATCAGGCGTGGAGGTGTCTTAATTTACTGAAATGAGACAATGGCTGAAGATGCTGGAAAGTGTGGGCTGAGATTGTCACAGAACCCTTGCAGCAGAACTTGGTTTCTTTGAAATATTCTCCACCATTTAAATTATTTTTTCCTATACTTTGTAGATCATTCCTGTGGTTTCTAGCACACAGTCCCTCCCCCATTGCATAGTCTCACACTGTAGGCTACACCATAAATCCTAAAGAAAGTGATTCACCACCTCCTTGGACTGCCTCTGGCAGACTTCCTCTAAAATTAGTGCCTTGGAAATATCACTAAGAGGAGAGAAATTCTCCAGCTAATATTTGAATAAAAAAGAGATCTTTGCTTAATAGCTTGTGAAGGTTATGTAGTGAGGAGCACTTTTCTGCAGGTAATATAAACTGATCCTTAGTATAAATGATCATGGCCAGATCTTTCATTAGAAGTCCATGAAATAAAGATAACTCAGATAAAATTATATCTGAAAAATAAAGTTCCATTTGGGTGAAAGCACTGTGCTGAAACAAATAATCTGTCATATTGATCAGCATAATGTTTCTGACAGAACTGTTCTGCTCATTTGAAATCACCTTCCCCTGCTTTTTGCTGTTGTGGGATAATGCAGAGCTGGGCTGTGCAGCCTCAGGAGCTGTGAGCTGGATCTGCTTTACAAAGCCCTGTCACACATCCCCCTCCTCCTGTCCAGCTGCAGGCTGTCCCCTCTCCCAGCAAGCAGCTCCATCCTGTTTCACACAGTGCTCAAACCTCGCCTGGCACAGCTCTCCTGCCCTGTCTACCCTGTCCAAGCAGCTTCCAACCTCTTCCTCTCCCACCTGCAGCAGCTCCTTGCTCATCTGCTGAGCAGTTGCCCCTCACCTCCTTGTGTGAGCAGCCAGACTCTCCCCTGGCTGACCAGGCAGCTCCACTTCCCCAAAAGGCCCTGCTGCAGACCTCATTTTCTGTATCCATAGGCAGCTGCAAAGGGTGTGGGCAGGGAAGGTGGTGGCAGGAGCTACGGTGGGAACACCTTATGGACTGATATCATAAGAGCTGTGTGCTAGGCTGCAGTGGACTGAGGGTTTCACATATGGAAAATGAAGTTGGCCTTCTCCAGCTACAGGTCAGATGCAACCTGGCTGAGATGATGATCTTCAGTCCATGTAAACATCAAAAATTTCATGCTTTGAACTGAAGTCAAACGTAGGAGAAGAAAAAATCTCTCAGCATTTCATACTGAAATCAACTGTTGTCTTTGAAACATGAACAAGCTGCACCAATAACACTCTCAGCTGAACATGCAGATTCTTAGTTTGGTTTTGCTGATAACTAAAAATTAAAATTCACCATAAGTCTTAATATAGGCATGTGTCTGTCTGGCACATGCAAGACTTTTCTCCAGTACTTTCTCTCTCTTAATGCTGCAAAAATCAGTAACACCAATGACTGATTCAGCAGCAAATACCTTGAGCTTTGGAAGAGTGACTTGGCACCTGAGCCCAACACAGCTTCAAAAGGACAGTACTCCCTTGGAGCTTAGCAAGACTTGTCTCAAAGGTTACATGTCAAATGTCACCAGAGCCTTCAGAAAATGGAGAGTACCAAAGTCTGATTAATTTTTTTGGTTTATGATATTTCTACTCTGATAAGGGGATAGGCAGATATGGTTTTTTTCATTAAAAAGTTAACCCTTTATGTTCAGTCTTTTCTGCAGCCTTTGAATTGGATTTTACTTCAGCTAATTTTTCCAGACTCAAATAGTTGAGACCATTTTTTTCACTTTTTTTTTTTTTTTTTTTGTCAAAAGAATTATATACTACATTTCATTTATACAATGCACGTATACAAATGTATTTCATGAAACTGGGTACATGATACAAGCTGAAATTTGAAACAGAGAAGTCTTGACTTACTGGAAGTAAATGCATAAAATATGTATGCCCATGGTGGAACACTGGAAACACAAGTTCTAACTACAGTTTCAACTCCAAGGTTATGGTGTCAGGGCTTGGGTTGCAGGTTTTCCAAGCCCAGTGGCACAAAAAAATGTGTCCTTTGCTTTTAAACAGATTGAATTTTGTGCAGAATCATTGACAGACAGCAGCAATGCATCTACTCTATACAGAAGAATATGTAGAAAATCAAGTATGAAGTGTAATCTCATTATCAAAGAGAAGACAAAAGCTTTGATGTCAACAGGAGTCCTTCTGTAGACTTTGATATAGAATTAATTTCAGTAATCTTAATTATTTTGCCCCAGTCTTAATATCTCTATTGCACCATGAAATGGTGTTTTCCTAAGAGAGAGCAAACAGTTTGGGGATTTTCTTTTCTTTTTTATTCAATGTTGTTTTGGTTTCAGTGGGAGTATTTGGTGCTGGTTGAGTTGCTGCCAAAGAAGTCCTGAGGGACAGGAGAGGATGTGTGTGTCTTGGAATGTAGATGTAGGTGGCATATTGGCCTTGTGATGGATGCAGAGAATTGAGGAGTGATAATTCACCCAAAATCCCCACTTGTAATATTTTGATGTATTATGACAATATAATCTTGTGTATTAATAACAGATAATAATATGTATATTTATGGGGAAGTATTTAGCCACATGAGGTTTGCTTATGTAAATTGTGCTACCTGTGTTTGAAACTGATAGTGGCTGTAACTTAATGGTGTTCCAAAAAGCACATTGTAGCTTCAGACTTGGGTGGGATGATGTGTTTGGAGAAGTCTCTCAGTGTTTATTTGTTTCCTCCCTATTTTCTCTTCAGGATTTTTAGAAAAATATATTTCCTCCAAGAACTCATCTTCTAATTCGGTGATATAAATTTCATTTACTTGTGTTCCTCTTTATGCAGTCTTGATTCAATGTGTCATTTTCTTCTGCCTCACAGAACAGGGGTGAGTGAGCAAGAACCAAAATCTTTCTGAAAACAGAAAGAAAAGCTTTATTATATAAAGGTTAGACAGAAAAGCAAGAGTGACAGGATTTCCATACAACTGAAAGATTATCTTCTTTAAATGTGTAACTCATGTTTGCTCTTTATGGGCAGATTGTTAGACTGTATGTTCAGCTCTCTCAAGAGGCACTTAGGACTTCAAATGCAATAATAAATTAATTTGCAAGATAGAGACAATAATGAGAGATTCGATTTCAAACCAGAGACGTGAAACTTTTGTGGAATTCTCAAACATTAAAAAGCATAAATGACAGCTTTATTTACTTCTCTAAATGAGCCCACCAAGGAGGTAAAACACAAGATCGACAGCATTAGGAAGAGCAGCTTCTTTTTCCATCTCCAGAGAGATGTGACTTACATCAGTGTTACTGCCAGCTTTCCTCCACGTCACCTGGCTACCCCAGTCCCCTGAGAGGCCAAGGGTGACAAAGCCAGGGCAGATGAGAGCAGTGTGTGCAGGCCTCGCTGCTCCTGAGATAACCCAGGTCACTCCTGGCAACGAGGAGGTGGCAGCTGACACCCAGCATCTCAGAAAGGAAACCATTCGTTTGCTCAGAGGCCAGCACAAAGCTACCAGATGGGAACAGTTTTCTGTCACTGTCTATCAAGGCTGGAGCACAGCTCTCCAGCCTTCTGTGACATCAATTTTATGCTGAGAGCACAGCAGTCTCAAAAAACACTGAAGAGCCATTTACTTGTGAAGTATAAGAAACATCTGTCAGGGGCTAAAAGTGTTAAAGAAATGCCTAACCGTACATTGAGTTGGCAGAATCTTAGGCTCAGACTACAGGAAAAAACATTAGCAGTGAAAGTCCACAAGATTTATCCTAATTTATCAGATTACTTCCTCAGAAAGTCTCCTTTTGAACTGCTCTTCAACAGAAGAACAAATGTGTAGACTTCAATGCTTAATAAAGCTAAAAGCTTCTCCCTGGGGTAATTGAAATTTTTCTATCAAAGGGTAGATAGACCTGGTTGCAGCTGCAACAAAGAAGAAACATATAAAGCCAAGTGGAAAGCAGTTAGACAGCATTGGTGGTGTAGGACCATTGAACATGGTCTTGCTAATTGGAATCTATAGCACAGGACATTCAACTACATGCTGGGCAAATGACCCTGAAAGTTTCAAGTCTATCTAGTATAAAAAAAAAAAAAAAAGTTCAGATGTAAAAATAATCATAGGAATGATGGATTCTGTATCCTTGAATGGGCATAACCAACCAGAGATCTGGGTAACTGGCAAATTTCTTTTTTAAATAAGGCCCTTTGAGTCCCATATATGCATCTACTTTCACAAGCATTTCAAAACCCGTCTTCTGATAATTTCACACAGAGCTTTCAGAGCAGCAATGTTCAAAAGAATGAAAGTAATGAAACACAGCAAAGTTTTACATTTTTATTTCTGTACTTTGGGAAAATTCCTATTGAAGACAGAAGGCAGTTCAAATTGGAATTGCTTTACTGCCAACAAAAATGTGTGACTCTTGATCTAATGAAAAATTAGAGAGATTGAAAAGCAGAAGTAGACTTAGGAAAGATTTCAGTTACAGCAGGATGCAGCCCTTATTGCATTTGTAGTTCAAACTGTGATCTCTAAGGAGATCTAAATTGCTCTGGAGTGTGGAATTTAGGGTATTTGAGACTTTATTTCCTTGGAGGAACAAGTATGGGTAGCTAAGACATCAGGTTTTATTGTCACACATTTAGGAAACATATGTCACCTTAATTTAAAATAAAATGTCATTTAATGATGAAAATGTTAAATTCTTAGAACCCTTGTCATGTGAATTAAAAGTTGCTCAAAATGGTTTTGAAAAGTGGAAACTGTTAAATTTTTTGGAGCTTCCATTCCAGTAAACTGATTTGGATAAGCATGCTTTTATTTTATGCTGGAAGAAATGTTGTATTTGTGATTGTTGTTAGTATGTAACAACTTCTAAATAGTTGTTGTCACATGCTCTGTACTTTTGTGAGCACTAAAGTATTTCTGGGAAATGAAACAGCTTCAACAGCAAAAGCTGGAATTACACTTCACGCTAACACACAAGGATGTCAAACACTGTGTCTGTGCTTCGGTGCCCCTCAGAGGTGAAAGACCCAACTGGGAGGTGGAGAATCTTCCCTTGGGTGGAACACCACATTACAGAGCTGTGCCTCTTCCCATGCAAATGCCACTTCATTCCAGCTTATTCCAGTGCCCTGACGGGATGTGGATTGACTGGGAGCTACAGACATGGGCACACAGTTCAGAGAGTAAAAACTGCAAGCCAATTCCTGCCCCAGGGCAGCAAAAAGTGGATTTTAACTTGGATGTTCAAAATACCAGTTACCATTATGCTGAATATTAATTAATCTTATGGGTCTCTATTGTTGATCTTTGCAACCATCTCTTCTACCATTCTTTTTTAGTGAGAAAGTCACATGTGAATATTACAAGTGACCATTGTGTATTTTCATGTATTCCCCAGAATTGTTCTTTCTCTCTTGGTTTCCCTCATCACTCATTTTATCTATCCTCCTCTCTTACCTCATCTTTTTCATTCATCAAACTCTTAATAAAATCCTGAATTTGAAATTTTCCTTCCACTGTGGTTTGAACTTTTCTTTCTTCTGTTGTTCTTTTCTCTCTATTGTTGTTTTTTTATCATTTTTCTCCTTCTTGTTTCTTTTCATGCATACTTCATGCATTTGCACCAATCCTCCTCAGCCCCTCCATTTGACAGATCTAATGAAGTTGCAATAAGCCACTTTTCCACCCTCTAAAGCAGCATTTTAAATGCTGAACAGAGGAATTCCCCTCCAAAATCCAGCAGGAAAAGTCCACGGCTGGACAAATTACTCCACTGAGACAGAAGAAAACAAGCAGGCACAGACAGCTGTGGTAAGAGCAGGTCAAAGCAACCTCAGCTCTTCAGGCTCAGCTGATGAGCCTATGGCAACAAACCGCTGGTGAAATCACGTGCTGCAGTGTCTAACATGCCAGACAGCCAACAGCATTGGGATCAGGGGATCAAACAACTGAAAAAAGGATGTGGAAGCATGCCAGAGGCATGATGTCCTGAGCACTCATGCAATAATTTTACTGATTAGATCAAAAGAATGGTAAGTTTTGCTGTATTTATCAGAACTGTCTATTTTATCACCAAAGAAGCTTAACGAGTTCCCTTTTTCATCTCAACAGACAGGAGGTCTGGGAAAACACTATGCTATTAATAGAATGGTATTTTTAGAAAGATGGAAAAAAGAAAAAGGCAAGAGTCCAGATTTTATCCCACCCTCTTCAATGGCATCTGTGATACAACTGCAACACACGTACCAGAGGAAGGTCACCTCAGTTGAAAGAGCATTTACAGAAGCCAGAGGAAACATTTGAACTTCTTGATAACTCCCTTCACAGAGCTGCTCTCTGTTCCATACTGCCTCAGCCTATCTAACTACCAGCACAGATGGGTTTGAGGGAATGTGGATTTGTATGATGCCAGTTACCAGCTACTTCTTGCAATCACCAAAATGTGCATGTTTAATCCCTTACTCTGAGTATTAGTATTTAATTTCTTAAATCAGTGCCTATGATTAAAGTAATAGAAAAGGTTCCCCTGTTTTTCTGAGGGAGTTGAATACAATCCCTATTGGAGAACAACTGATGCTGAGATCCCAACACTGACATATCAACATTCTACTTTGTTTGTAAAATGCTTATCTTTGCTCCTGGGGGACTCAGGCTCTGTATTTATCAACAGTTTCTTGACATATGCACATAACAAAAAACATACAACAAATACATACATATGTAATTTATATTTATATGTATAATATATATCTGTTGTTCTACAGGTAGGACTTTTCAGAGAAACTAGAAAATACATGTACACAGAATGATTTATGTTATTGTTGTGCCAACAAATTTGAAGAAAACTTTCTTCTCAACTCCTTCCTTTCCAGAAGAGCACAGGTTAAGCCAACTATTAAGTCATTCTTACATCCTTTCCATTTAGATCCTAAATAAAACACCTGTCTAAGTACTTTGCTGTATCAGAGCCTTCAAAAAGTAGAGTGTGTCAAGACAGAAACCTCCTTTCAGAACTCTCAACAGCAGAGTGCCTTGAGCTAACAACAACTCCTTTTGAAATGAAAAATTTTGTGCTTTACATTATATCAATTAATCCTCTAGGAAAATATATAAGTTTTTCAGTTTGTTTGCTGAGTTTCACACAGATGCATTGCTAACTTCATCCTACCTCTAAGTTCTCTCATCTCTCTTCCAAACTGCATTTCTTCATTGGGATGGATGTGCATCCCTTTGTACGCTTCACTTTGTTTAAGTGCCAATGTTTCATGTTTTCGTGCCCATTGTCCATCCTCTCTCACAAATTTTGCTCTGGGCTTCATTGCCTCTTCTTTAGACAGGCCCTGAATTTAAGAAATGAAATACAAATACTGAGAACCAGGGATTAAACATGCACATTTTGGTGATTGCAACTCATATCACATAAACCTACATTACCCGAAACCCTGCTCTGGGTCCAGTCCCACACTAGAAATGCAAATATCTCTTTACATGACACTGACACTCAAACTTGACCCAGCTGTCAAGTCAAAACAAAGGTAGTCTGGACTTGCCTGAGAACCAAACAATGACCAAAAGTGGATAAGTTATAAAGAAAAACATTACTTTCCTCTCCTGGTTTCCACTGAAAGTATTCAGAAGACAAAAATTATTTGGGTTTTTGTGGGTAGCAAGAGTGATAGGAAGGATATAACTCCTAATACTTGTAGACAAGAACTTCTTTGATTGGACACCCGAAGTTAATTCTATGGCAGACTTTCCCACACCATTACATCACTACAACTGCAGAGGAGTACCAAGGTCCCTCTGGAGCTCACTGCGTTTACTTCCTGCCTTGGAACAAAATCAGGCACAAGGTTAGTTTGGACCAGCTGCATCCACACCAGCATTCAGAAGAGGCAGATGCAAAGTGATAATGAAAATTAGCAAACCAAGCCAACCCCATGAAAAGTTGGACTGTGAGTGGATGAGCTCCCACTCATTGCACAAAGTCCATTAAAGAGCAGTGTTCTCATTGGAGTTCATTAAAATTTCAGTGAAATGATTCTGCAGTTTCTTTGCACGGAGCCAGGATGAATAGCAAACATTGTCTAGTGCTTCTCGTTGCTTTTAGAATGACATCAAACTTTTCATTTTATTTTCCTTACTTTCCTGTGCTGCTCCTGACAGAAATGGGAAGGCCAGTAAAATAATAAGACACAAGTTCACCAGTGTGAAAAAACAAGGTTCATATGTTGCCATTCAGAGTAAAATTACTTTCACATAGTAGTCTGTTGCCTGGATGTATATATTTTTCTCTCTGAAAATGCACATTATCTTGTGGACTTTGAACAAATGAAACCTGAATGATATTGCTCATCATTACTTCAGCATAAAAACAGACTGTAATCAAAACCATTTTTAATATTGGTTCCTGATCCCTTCTTTATATAATTTAATTAGCTCAGTGACTTTTTTCTTTTTTAGACTGCAGTAACAGGAAGTAGAATACAATAGCAAATACCTACTGCATTCTGTGAATTCTTAACACCTTTTATCCTTCTAAACACAGGTTTTTAACTCTATACCTGTGAATCATTTTAAGTTCATTTTGTCTAGACAGATAAATGTGAGTGCTATCAGCTATAATAGATATATAATAGATGTATAATAGATAATATAATACAAAAATAAATTGGCTTCAGAGATTTTTTTCCCCTTTAAAGGTAAGTGTAAATGACTGCAAAAGTTCATTTACAATAATGGAAACACCTATGATTTATTCTTTCTCTGATTTCCATACCAGACAGAGGGCTTAAAACTGAACTGCACAAAAATGTTTTTACATACACTCACTTAGCAACACCTTTTGTGAGTCCTATTTTCAGAAGTGGTGTCTGCTTACAGCACTTGCAGATGTGGCTGGACACGGATGGGGGGTTCAGCAAACCTCCAGACAAAAATTCACTGGAAAAGGTCAGGAATGCAGTTGTGAAAAGCTGATGAAAAATGGTAGAGACTCTTTTTCAGCTCAATATTCAAACAGGGCAAAAATCATAGTGAAGTATAAAACAAAACAAAATCAAATCAAACCACAAGCTTTTCTAAAAGAGTTTTCTACAACTACAGGCCCTTTATTGAGCCCTACAGGATGATCTGTATTGAGGCCACATGTCCTTATACCAGTGTCCTACCACCAGATATCAGATCCTCTGTTCTCCTTGCACAGCTTTACTGGAAGCAATTTTACAAATTTCACAGACTTCTTTCTGCCACCCAAGTACAATTTGTAGAACAAAGAAAACATACACATAAATGAGCAAACTTGGAAGCAGGTAATTTTTCAAAAGAACTCCTCCAAGACTTTTGCTGAGTTGGAATGTGATTTTGTCACTTGGTAAGACATGAGGCCAATATGATCTTATATCTTTCAAATATCTACCTGTGTTGTTTGTCACCACTAAGAATTAATGATGCGTAATAATTTACAGCGCATGCTCCCTGTTTCCTAAGCTTCTGCTCAGGTTGGAAGTCTGTGGATGGATGCCTCTCATAGTCATCAGCCTTCTGCCAAAATTTCAGAATAAGCAATGGAATCAAAAAGGTTTTTAGCCACTTAAAGGCAAAGCTAAATTAATTTTTTATCATTATTTTTATGGCATGAGTTGCTAAGTGTCAGCACTTCCCTTCACTGAATGGAAGACCCAGGTTGTTGCATCAAGTCTGAATTTAGTTGAGCTTGACTTTTGCCTATTTTTATAAACAAAATATGCTAAGAAAGGATGGTTTTGGATTTTTATTTTACTGAAAGGTAGGAAATGTGCTCAGAAAAACAGAGAAACAACCCTTGTTCTGTATCAGAAAAGGCATTCAAATTATTTGTCAGCAAAATAACTGACAGTTTAAAATGACAACATTTTTTTTCAAACAATTTTTCAGCCTACTAGTAGCATAAGAGGAATATCAATGTGTGCATTTTTTCACAACTAATCTTACTTTAAGAGATTACTATTCTAAACAGTTATGTTGTTGATTTCAATGTGGATTTCACTCTTGCCCAAGTCTTTGAAAATAGCTAAAATTTTTCCGCTTTTGGCTGAGATAAACATTAACAGTCTTATGTCAGAAGGTCCCTGAATGACAATTCCATTGTGACCTTCAGTTACACAGATGATTCCATATGAACTAGAGCATACTCAATATTGATTTAAAAATTGATAGCGATAGGAATCTAAAAAGGCCTGTGTATTTTTCCTATCTGGATAATAGCAGATTTTGGACAAAAAATCACTACTTCAAAATATAAAAACTCTGCTATGATAGTGTTTCAATGTCAGTTACAATTTCAATGGTTTTATGGCTTTTTCCTGGACCCTCTCTGGTATGTCCACATACTTTCTGAATTTTAGAAAATGGCATTTGGTAGGATAGGAGTGTGGGTTGGTTGTTTATTTGTTGAAATCAATGCTTGCTAGGTTTTCTCTCTTGAAAATTTGGTTTATATTGCTCATACTATAGCACCACCATAAATGCTTTTTCCATCCTAAATAAAGTAGGCAGGAGTCACTAACTTTCATTAATTCATTCTGAAAGGCTGTTCCTGAAATTTCTTCCACCTCCCACTGTAAACTTCTTTGCAGAGTAAGTCGATTAATGGTCAGTCTCTACCTTTTGGGGAGTCCTTTTGTTAGTAATGTTTCTGTCTTTTACAGCCTCAGTCTCTCAAGGATCATGATCCCCTCTGTATGCCTTTTTAAAGACAAGATCCTAATCCTTTGGTGTTTAATCTTCACCCTTCATTTTTCTCACTGAAATAAGGGAACTCTTTTCCTGCTCTTTCCAACCAAGGATACAGAATCCTGCAACTTGTGACTTAGTGTCCTTCTGGCATGGTGCAGCTTGCTCTGCCTCCTGAGCTGTGGAGTTTTCAGAGAGGACAGAGACTGGTTCAACCCCATTTACCCAAAGTATCTCCTGGACCACAGCAGCTCTAGGAAATGAAACTGGCAGTTTCACTGTAGGTCTTGCAAAATGAAACCAGAAAATGAAACGAAAATGAAACCTTACAAAGTCTCATGAAAAAAAAATATTAAGTAGCTATTATCAGCGGAATTCTTCAGTTCTTGAATCTGGATCCAACTTTTTCTTGTTTCAGTAAATGTTAAAAGCAATTTAATTTAGTTGTTACTCATAATTTACATTCAGTGAAAACTAAACTTAGAACAGATTCATCTTTTGGCTGATGTGCTGCAAATTATTCTGGGCCACAACCTGCTAAAGCCCTTTTCTACTGCCATTTAACCCAGGCACAGCAGTCTGCCTCAAAATTAACATGTAAACAACCCTGTCCCTTTAACCACTATCATCCTCACACTTCCAGAAAAACAAACGTTATCAGGCAAATTCAGATGCAGATTGCATTTGCTCAAGCCAGTCCTCATTATCACTAAAGCCCAGAACTGTCCCCCAGTTCTGCAAATGTGGACACCCAGGCACCTCATACAATTCTGGAGTAATTTTTTTTATCCACATTCTGGTTTTATTCCTAAGGACAGCAGCTCATGCATAGTTTATTTCTGGTTTGTTTTTTTTTTAACCCCAGACACCATTTTTTACCATTTTTTTTGGTTGACATTGAAACTCTATGTCTTGGAAGCCAAATAAATGAACCTTAGTCTATTCAATCTTGGGACGATGAAAACTTCAGGCATAGAATTTTTGTAGCACAACTGTTTGCTTCATATTATCTGTTCCCTTTATCCTGGAAAATCCTGAGCGGACTCTGCCAACAGTAAAGGAGGCACCTTTCTTCAAGAAGGGCTCTCTTGCCCATGCGTGGCCTTGGCACCATGAACAGAAGAAATTGTAGGTAATTTATAAAGACTAAAACAAAATTCAGAATAAAAGATACCCTCCCAAATTTATGTGGAATATTATTCAAGATTAGGAATATTCATGCACACAGCATGGGGAAAAAACGTTCATGCTGTTGATCCCATATCTTTCCTTCAGTTATGGCACATCAGGATCACAGAACCACAGAAACACTGAGGTTGAAAAAGACCTCCAAGATCATCAGGTCCAGCCATCAACCCAGCACCACCTTGTTCAGCACCAAACCATGTCCCCAAGTGCCATGCTGCACATTCTTTGACCATTTTGAGCATTTGCACCTCCTTACCCAGTAGCCAGACTTCTCAACACTTCTTTTGGCCTTTATTGTCCAAAATCATCACCCATCTGACAGACATGATTACAAGTGGCACAAAAGCAAGATTAACATGAAGAAACTAAAAACTAAAGCATCTGATGGGTAAAATATCATCATGGACTCCTGGCCATTGCCATCTGATGCCCAATGGGAAAGATCAGCAGAAAGAGCAACTGCAAGCATTGCTGTTGAAATGGCCTTAGGCTGAGATGGGAGATTCAGATTAGATATCAGGAAAAAATGTCACTGAGGATAGTCAGGCATTGGAGTAGCAGTCCAAGGAGGTGGTGGCCACCATCCCTGGAGGTGTTCAAAGGTACTTGGATCTGGCACTGGGTGATGTGGTTTAGGGGTTACAGTGCTAGTGCTGGGTTCATGGTTGAATTTCATTATCTCAAAGGCCTCTTCCAACCCAAATGATTCTATGGTTCTATATTTAAAGCTATTGCAAAAAAACACATGGATTTGGCACAGGTACAGGCCGTTCATCAGGCTCTGCGTGACTAAGCTTATGTGAGCATCCAGCTCACAGCACAATTCTCTCCCCAGCGTGTTGTGAGAGCCAGCATATCACAGGCAGTTTTTATTTTTTATTGTTTCTGTCGGCAGCAGCACACGGGCACGGCAGGCAGGCAGGGCAGTCGCGGCGGGTGTGGGCAGGGCGGGGCAGGGCGGCCGCCCCGGGGCCGGCGCTCCGTGAGGGACAAAGCCGAGCCGGGCGCTGGATGCCGAGCACCATCTTACCCGCCCCGGGCTGCGGCTCGGGAGCCGAAGGTGCCCCCTCCGGCGCGGCCTTTTGAGCGGCGTTCACTGCAAAGCGCGGCCCGCCCCGCACCGTGCCCGCACCGCATTGTCTCCGCACGCAGCGCCCGCCGCCGCCCCCCTCACGCGGCCGCACCCGCGCCCCGCGCTCCCCCCTCAGCCCCGCGCCGGCGGGCGGGGAGATAACGGCGGGGGGGGCCTCCCCGGGGGCCCTCCCCCAGGGACCGCCCCGCTCCGCCGGCAGCGGGGAGCCCTCCCCGCAGCGCCCGCCCCGCTCGGTGCGGGGCCGGGGGCGCGGGGATGGGGCGGCGGCGGCGGGGGGGCGGCGGTGACGAGGCTGCTGAGGGCTGCGCGCAGGGGAGGTTCGTGTGTGGGGAAGGCAGAGCGCTGGCGGGGCCGGGGGCAGCAGATGCGCGGCGCGGGGATTCCCTGAGCCTTCGTTTCGGGAAGGGTGGGCGGGCGTGTGGAGGGATTGGTGTTGGAAGATGCAGGGGCTTTTGGGTGGGATGGGGTGAAGCGGGGCGATAATAATGGCTTTTAAAGATTTAAAATATTTTTTTTTTAAGATTTCGAGTTTATTTATGCCTTCAGAAATCTTCCTTCACCATCACCCTCCCTGGAATGTCAGGATGGTACAGGATCAATGCAGAATACTCTCAGCTGTTGCCTGTCAGTCATTTTCCCCTAAGCCTGGCTTCAGATGTTTAAGAATCCCAGCTCTTTTTATGGCAGTAGGCTCCTGTCTTCCTCTCCAGAAGGGCTGATCCCAGCCAGTATTGTGAGCACGCAGCGTGGCTGTGTTCTGGGAGGATTTAATCTCGGGACTGTCTTTAGCTATTGTGCCTAACCACATGCACGGTGTGGCATTGCACAGGCAGTGCTGCACTTGGTGTGGGGCTGGCCCTTTCGAGTCCCCCTCCCCCCTTCAGAATTTCCTGAGTGCAGCTGTGGATTTGGCTTGGGAATCATGTGGTGACTGTACAGTATGTAGAGGCAGTTGGGTGTAAGGGATTGTAACCAGCTGACTTCAGGAGTTAGTTCTTTCAACTGGCCAAGACAAATGGGAGATACCCTTATGAGGAAAGAATGCTGTGGGATAAACTGCATCCCTAGTAGGGAACCCTCTGAAATTTTTACCAAAAGGAGTAGATAATAAATTTTATACAGTGGATAATTTTTTTGTTGAACCTGAAGCATCACACAGAAACCCATGTCAGAATCATTTGTGTCTAGAACAGGATGCTCCTAAATAGAATTTTTTTTTTTTCCCCTGAGCATTAAGAAGGCCAGAATTTGGAAACACTTTTCTTAGCTTTCCATTTTATACCTTGTGATCTTGGACAACTTTCCAAATGATGAATCAGTTCTCTTCTGCTTAAGGGGAATGTCAGACATATGGGAGTATGAGGTGTGCTGAATTTTTGGACTGAAGGGATCTGTGTGCACAGAATTTGCTACAATAAGCCTGATTTAAAAGGATGACATCTCCTAAATCAGTGAGAATTATCAGTCTTGGATTAGCACCATCATGTGTTTTAGCCCTGTGAACAGTGACTTGAAAAAGCAGAAGTTTTAATTAAAATGGCATAATGGCTTTGAGATGAGTGCAGTGGGGATTATGTCCAGTGATGAAGATGGTGGATGAAGGCACGTTGGAATGATTGGATGCACAACGATCAAAGCCCCAACTCAGAGTAACCCACTGTTAATGTGGAGGGAGACAAAAACACAGAACCCCCATAAATAAAGACCCAAACCAAATCATTCAAACAAACACAACTTCAAAGATGATTCTTGTGAGCTAAATGCAGTGAAGTGTGTGTGTCAGTGACTCCATTTTGTGAGTCTTACTCTTGAGGAAGGTAGAGGTTTTGCATTTATTTTGGAACTAGGTAACACTCCTAGGTCACTTGCTGTTTAAAGTGACCTAAAGCAAAGAGGTGTGTCATTCTCTTTTAGGAAGTGTCCTATTTTGGGCACCAGTAGCATTGATCATTGCAAGATAATGACAAGAGGCTCATTTTTTCTGAGCTGTGTGACACTCCATGGAAGGTGGCAAAAGTTTTCAGAAGAGAAAAAGCAGAATTTGTAAGATGGAATAAGATGTGAGGATTGTCTTTAGACCAGTTTGAATTTGGATTAATTAGCATAGCATAACCCCAGGTAAATGAAATCAGAAAGATCCTGCTATGTGAACAGAGGGAAAACAAAATAATTATGTAAACAATAACATGAGAGATTTTCTTTTACTATGATCTGGAACTTAGTTGCAGTAGAACAAATGTAGTGGTTAAATCTCTTGGAGCATTCTAGTGGGTTTTCAGTACTTACTAGAGGTATTACCATGCTAAATGGTACTCTTTATTATTCTAGGAGTTGTTACTATGATCTGCAACTTAGCTGCAGTAGAACAAATGTAGTGGTTAAATCTCTTGGAGCATTCTAGTGGGTTTTCAGTACTTACTAGAGGTATTACCATGCTAAATGGTACTCTTTATTATTCTTTATAAAGTTTCTTTAGTTCCTCTAATAATTGCTCTTCAGTTTTAACAGGGAGTTCTTCCTAAGTGCAGGAAGACCATGCATGATGTGTATACATTATGGTTGCAATAAATTAGTATGGAAAATTAATATTCTCTATTAAAATTCATGCATCATGAAAAGCATTTTGAGTTTTCATGCAGCAGTGAGCAGTTATGGTAAATCCCAAGGTAATTTTAAAAGAAATTACAAGAGCATATTATGATCTAATTTTTTGTGTATCTAAGTCACCAAACTAATTTGTGGTTTCTTTTTTTGTAAGAGCATATTATGATCTAATTTTAAACTTGTGTATCTAAGTCACCAAACTAATTTGTGGTTTCTTTTTTTCCCATTTGCTTTAAAGAAGTAATATAATCTGGAGAACAGGACAGCATTTACTGTATATGTTATTCCAGGTTCTCAGCCATTACACAGCAGAGCCAGTGTTTAGCCACTTCCTGCAGCTTGGAAGACTTTGCATATATAATAATTTTGTGCACCCATTGTCTTTGGAGAACAGATGGCACTGATGGGACTTGAACTGGTTGTGGGCTTCTGAAAAATGGGGGGGTTTGTGCTGTGGAATGGGGGAGAACAGACAGGGTTGCTGAAGACTACTGGTTATGGGTTTGCATATATTAAATGTGCTATGAGTGCTTCCTGAGAGCAGCAAAGTTAATGCTTTCTAGGTGAGGACTGGGTGGTAGGAAAATCTTTATCTTTGGGACATTAGAATAAATTTTTTATATGTATGGAATGGTGAAAAATATCTGGATTTCCTTGGTTCAGTGTGTTGGAGAGAGTGAAAGCTGCGTGCTCCCAGCCTTGTCTTGGCCTGCCTGCAGTGTTTTCAGGATGATGCTTCACTGTCACTAAGATGATGAAGTGCTTGACAGAAGCACAGATGGCTGAGGCTGGCAGAGGCTGTGGGAGTTCACCTGCTCCACACCTCTGCTCAGGTGGGGCCACCTGGAGCCAGTTGCCCCTGTCCAGATGGCTTTTGAGTATGTCTGAGGATGGAAACTCTACAGCCTCCCAAACAACCTGAGCTTCTGCTTAGTCACTCTCACAGTAGAAAAAAAAGTTTTCTGACGTTCATACAGAAATTCCCATACTCCCATTTGCGCCGTTTCCTCTGGACCTGCCAGTTGTGGAGAGTCTTAGAAGAACAAGACAAAAACTTCAGTTTTACTCAGTATCTCCATCAGCTCCTTTGTATGTGCTCACTTGTATGCAGATTAAGAGCCCTGCTGGTGCACATTATTCATGATTTCCCATGTCAGCTTCCCTGAAGTAGTGTGGGCTTTACAGTAAGACCAAAGTACATAAATTGAACATCAGATCAATTCCTCTGAGTGAGCCTTTCAGTGCCATTTAACAACTCTGTGGCCTTCCTTGTAGGACCTTAGCTGTGCTGGAAAATGGGCTCTGGTGTGCTGCAGGCCCTTGTAAGTTCTACAGTAGTAGAACTACTTATACAAGGGAAAAAAACCCTATGAATTAAAATGGAGCTCGAACTTAATTTACAGGTGTACAAGTGTTTCCTTGTTGGCCCGTTCCTCTTTCAAGAGGTTCAGTTGTTCTGCTAACAGGACTAAGCAAAATGCTGGTAGTAGGAGTTGGCATTGGCCTCAAGGCAGACACAAGGCAAAGTATTACTAAGGGGAAAAAATGATTAATGATAAGTACACACCATTTCTCCACATGTAGAGCCAAAGCTTGATGAGCAACTCTGTGGGAGTGAAGGTTTATGCATCAATGAAAATACAATTATTTTTTAAATTTTTCTTACAGTTTTTAATTAGTGGCTTTGCAAACAACTTGAGTTGCTCTGAGTGGTTTTTAGCTTGATGGTTATTAAAGTAGGAAATTGTCATTAGGAGTGTAGCTTACACACTGCTCATACCCAATTACTACACCAGGAAACTAACTGGAATGACCTTTGGTTTTTTCTT
The DNA here is from genome assembly GCF_017590055.1 of Onychostruthus taczanowskii. Classification (NCBI taxonomy): domain Eukaryota; kingdom Metazoa; phylum Chordata; class Aves; order Passeriformes; family Passeridae; genus Onychostruthus; species Onychostruthus taczanowskii. The sequence continues at coordinate 7,142,311 of NW_024499684.1, forward strand.
TAAATATCTTAACTGTGTTGTGACTGTCAGCATTTTTTTATTGCATCTAGCCCTACATCTATATGGGTGGGAGATTTTAGACACTTTAAAGTTGTTCCTGATCAGTTGAAAGTTGTGTAGTCTTACAAGAAGCAGCTGTAGTTATTGTTGCTGTTGGTGAGCCGTTTGCTTTACCCTTTTAGCCTGATGGAAGGGAGATGCCAGAGGGAGTGGTTATTGATTTTTGAGGTACGTGGTCAATGGAGGGTGTCTTCCAGAAGTTTTGCCCTTTTGGAGGATGCTTATGAAGAACCCAGTGTAACAGATGAGTCATTGAGACAAATTCAGTGCTGAGGCTCTTGCACAACCCTTGGATATACAAGTAATTGTGATTGTGGATGGAAGTAAGCAGTGATGTCATAAATTAAACTGCACTTGCTAGAGCTGATGTGATAGTTCAGAATATTTTTCTTTCCTGATGCCTGCTTATAGTGTTTGTGTTTTGCAGTAAGCCACAGCTGCTTGCTTCTATCAGTTCCTTGTGTAAACAGGTGTAGCTGATCACTTATAATGAAAGTAATACCAAGTTCAGTTTTTCTTGTCAAGTGGTTTGTGTATTTACAAGTTTCTTTTGTTTGCTTTCTTTTCTTTTTTTTTCCTTTGAGGGCTCAGTATGAGATACATCTTTTAGCAATAATTAGTTCATGTGTTTGTTACCCAGAACAGTTGTGTTTCAGTGCTCGTTAGAAATACCAAGGGTTCTTGCATCTGAAAAGGAGTGAAAGGCTCAGTAATTGGATATAGGCTGCTTGACCTTTATGTCAGTGGTTCAGGAACAGTCCGTGGTACCAGATGCCGAAGTGTTTGCTGTTAGAAATTGGCTCAGCACTGGGTAAGGTGATATTAATACAGTTTTAGTGTGCAGGTATGTGTGACTCAAAGGCCAACACAGTGGCTGTCCCTGGAAAGAAAGTTTGCAGCTAAACTAACAGCACCTCATTTTTACATTGGATCACCCTACTTGGGGGTCAGATAAATTTACAGAAATAGGATATGGAGGGAACTTGGATTGCATCTACCTGTTTTACAGTTTTTGTGACTTTGTCTGGAATTGGTGGAATTGGATTAAAAGGAAAAAAAAAGTGTGTGTGCATATACACACACAGACATACGGTTCACTGTGAGGGCACTTCAGTAAATCTTGATCCGTTTATGTTATCAGCAGATCCTAATCCTAAAGCCATGAGCAAAACCCAAGTAAAAGGGAAAGAGTGTGTGTGGGTGTCTGTTATGAAATGAGGAAGTCTCAGCTGCAGTGATTTTGGTGCAGATGATTGGTGGAGAGTTTCCTGCCCCCTTGTTACCCTGCACACCCTGTCCAGGCTGGATCCCTTGGCTCTCCCATCCCGTCCCTCTGCAGGTGCTGGTGTTGGGAGCCCAGCTCCTGCCAAGTGAGTGGCAGAGACAGGTCTGAGCCCAGGAGCTGTGGAGGCAGCAGGACATTAATAGCCCGTAGTACAGTACAGTGTCCTGCTGCTCCAGGCAGGGCATACATGGACAGCCAGGGAGCCAGGAGTGACTGACACTCGTGTGTGCACACGCCGAATCAGAGGTCTGGCAAGATGAAGTCATGTCAACTTTTCTTCCCCTCTTGCCCTCTGCAGATTTGTGTGTGCTATAAAATACACACAAAGGTTATGTGTAAGCTCACTTGCTGATACTGCAATTCCTCAGTTTTTTTGATGCCACTGTGTTTATTGATGATGTGTTTGGTCGTGTCCTGTTAGCTCTGCCTCATCACCCAAGGTACATGGAATGATATGTTAGGAACAGAACTCTTCAAGCTTAGGAACTGGCATTATCTGTCTTTGGCAACACTGCTAAGTTAAATTTCAGTAACAGAGTACATTGTTCCTTAGAGAAAAAGTTAAGGTGATGGATCATTACTTAATTTAGTAGAGAATGTTTTTGACACAGTATCAGGCATCACTAGTGCAAATCTATTTATATAGGTTACCTCACAAATAAAGAGCTCCTTCAAAACTCCCCAATTGAAAACCAGGTTATTTAGTTTTCTGGTTTATGTTCATCATGCCTCTTCTGGAAAAAATCCTTGTGAATTTATAGGATTTACTATAAAGTCCTTTTTCTGTTGTGAAATACCAAAATACCCTAATGCCACAAGTTTTTTTGTAAAACCTTTTTTTTAAATTTAATTATCATGGGCTCCATGAAGACTTCTTTTTAAACTACACTAAATTTCATCCTGACATGCATGAAGTCTCTTTCTGGCTTTATCTGGAAGTTGTAAGTGACAGCTGATAATGTGTATAGGCAGGGGTGAATGCCATACCAAAGTCATACTCAGGAAGTTTTGCTTTCAGAAAATGCTATAATGGTACTTTTGACATCCTTCTTGATGGTAATGAAATAATTTCTTAGAAAACTATTTAAAAGCCATACTGAATTCTCATTAGTTTTATTACAAATGGACCGTACAGTCCATAATACCTCCTAGACTGCTGTGCTTCATTTGCTGTAAGTGTGATCTCATCCCCACTGGAGAGAAATTGATAATAGTCAGAAATAAATGTATATAGTTAGACTCTAACCAGAATTTTCTCAGGCCTCACAACAGTAAAATTATTTAATAGTTATATCACTTTTTTTTGATACTTTACATATGTGCATTTGTGACTGAAGTGCATACTTGATAGATATTGTGCTTGATTATACTGGGGAGTGAAAGTTTGGGAATGCCAAGTGAGAGAGCTGTGCAGGTAATTCCAAGGCAGTTGCTGCCTACGTGTCTGCCAGCAGTGAGTCTGCATTACATTCTCCTGTGGGAGGGAAGAGCAGTGTGCACACTTTGAACTGAAAGACTTCCTTCCGTGAAGGAGTTCCTGAAACCCACATGGTGTTGTAAAATGTGCAGACTCTTTGTTGGAATTTGTACTTTGCATTTTATTAAAAATTGTCCTTGTTTCTGTTCATGCAGCTGACGTTTGTGCGGTGTCAGCTGTTGGTCTGCTGAGAGCAGTGTCTCGGCATTGCTGTTCCACTTCAGCTTTGGCATTCTTCAGTGGCACCTTAGCTCGAAAATTGGTTGTGGCTGTTAAACCTGTCTGTACCTTACACAGAAACCCACACTTCACCTGGGCATGGGCTAATTGTCTTAAATCCTCAAAAGTCAATGCAGTTGGATTCCTTTTTTGCACTTCTTTAGTCTTATTAATGAAATCTGTAGGCAATGGATTCATTACTGTACAGAGCATTAAGTTCTGAATGTTAATCAGATGTTTTATGATATCTGAATTGGAATCTGTCTTGATTCTGAAGTTTTACTTTTCAGCAAAGGAAAGAACTGAATTCAGTTCCGCAGAATAAATTTTTAGTTACTACAGGCTGCCCTTAGAAACACCTTGAGTACTGTGAGAACACAACGGGAATAGAAGACCAGGTTCAGCTATGAAATAAAGTAGCATGAGGCAGAGACTAGTATTGAATCACAGACTCTTGGAATGCAGATAAATGGCTGTCTCTAGTAGGGAGTTAATCTCTCCCTGTAAATACTCCTGTCTGTTGATAAGTTGTCATGTAGCAGAATGCTGGACTGCATGAAGTTGATTCTAAGTGCTGTGACTTCAGTGTTTTGCCCCTGTATAGAATTTGGATGAATTGTAGTAGAGAAACTCCTATTTCCTGCACTGTATGCCATGTTCATTTGTCCCTGTGCTGGGGTACGTCTGAAGGGAACTGCTGGTAGCATGAATTTGGTAGAAGTTCTGCTTTATCTCTATTGCTGGCTTACACATGCTTTAGGCAGTAAAATTTTAAATGCTCTTTGCATCTTTAAACAGACATAACTTTATACTCCCATCCAGTTTCCTTGAAACTGAAAGTCCCTGATTCTGGGTGTATTTTACTCTCAACTTTCTCACCTTTCAGATGAGATTTGCCTGCCTTCCCCTGCAATGGCAGGATGGCCTTTGAGAGGGTTTATTTTATTAGGAGCACACCAGGTGGTTCAACAAGATGATTTCTGGTGACCTGCTTTGTTGAGGGCTACCAGTGTGCTTTCTGCTAGAACCAGTCTTTTGTGTTGCTGACAGATGGGTTTGAGGGAAGCTCAGGGAGCAGAAAAGCAGGTTTTGAGCAAATTCTTTCAGAGCATTGGCCGAGTATGAGCTCAGGTAAAAGGAGATTGGTTTTTCTAGGCCCTTTGCAGCCAGCTGTCAGTGTGGGCTCCTTTACTGTCCGTCATTACATGGAGGGAGGGATCGACTGTGTCAAAATTGATCTTTCCCTGAGCTGACACATAATACCTCAGTGGTGCTTGCACAGCTGCTATGTTCTTCATCCTCCTCAGTTGTCAGTTTCTTAAATGGAGATAATCCATTCAGCAGATTTCCTGGAACTTCTTTCTCTGAACACAGCTATGCAGCTTTCTTACTCCTTTAGAGCTGCAGGGTCCTCCTTCACCACCTCTGTTTGGGCAAATAAGGCTGCAGCGAAGGCAGGAGTACTGTTCTTTTTATCTTCTAATTAATTTTTTCAGCACACCTACCCTCCTTAATCAATAAATTGTAGCAGCTCTAATTTCTGCGTGGATACTTGGGTATAACTCTGTGAGTTTGATCTTTAAGTTTTTGGTATAATGAGTGCCCCCTAAATGTAAGCACAAAAAATCCATGAAATATTGTATTATCTTTGTTTTCCTGGGAGGTCCTACAGGCGTTTGGCCTCATCCAGTCCCCAATTTAGTGCCTGAAAGATGATACCATAACTGGCTGTGTGGCAGCCTCTACTGCCAAATGGGATTCAAACTGGCTGCTGGATTGTTGAGGGGGGGACAGTTGTTTAGGATTCAGTTTGTGTTGGGTGGAGCACCAGTGAAGCACATAGTGCTGTGCACAGCTGCTGGAATAACTGTTTTTGTCTGGATCTGTCTCATTCTGTTCCTGTAAAACACCTGTGCACACCTCTGGGCAGAGTAAGAAAGTCGTGCTAGTGAGTTCAGTTGGAAATAATCTGGTCAGATTTGAGCAGTCATTGGAAGCAGTCCCTGCACTCTGCATATCTTGGAATAGCCAGCTAAGAATATCAGCAAAGATATTCTCTCCTGCAAGGAGTGGGAGTGTGTTTAGGAGCTTGCTGAAAATGGAACCTCAGTGTTAGTGGCAGTCTTAGCTCAGGTTCAGGCTGTATTGACATTGCTGCCTTTTTGATTTCACGTGCATTCTTGTAACAAAAATGTTTTTGTTTTAGGGATTTATCAAAGATGTTCATGAGGACTCCCTCACAGTTGCATTTGAAAACAAGTAAGTATTTTATTTTTAGAATAATTATTTGAATGTTAGGTTATTTCAGTTTTGTGCTTTTGCTGGTTTTTTGGTGGTCTTTTGTTTAATTGTTTGTCTTCAAGAGGAAGCAGATTTCATTAGATACAGTTCTAGAAGTACAGGCTCACTATTCTGTTCAGCTTCCATGAATTGCCTTCTTGAATCTGTATCAGAACTCAATTCATCAGTTACACAGTCCTGTACATTCTTTGGTATCTTTAGTGATGCCCATAGGTGTGACATCCAAATTTAATTAATATAGGGATCAGTGGTGCAGGCTTGAGATTCTTAGACAAAAGCAGGAGAAGATGGAAAATCCGAAGTACTCAAATGAACAATTCTGTGTCTGCTGTCTGGAATGCTGACCAGTATTCTCAACCAGAGAAAAGTAAAAATACTTTTCACCTAATGGTGATTTTTTTTTCTTTTAACTATTAGGTTGATAAATATACACATATTTCCAGTCAAAAGACCTATTGTTTTTGAGTGGAAAAGAGTGCAGATCTGTTAGCAAATCTTGAAAAATAATTTTTCATGAAGTCCATTTAATGTATAAACACAGCAGTACTGCTGGGAAATTGTAGTGGCAAGCCAAGGATAATCCATGGGTTGGTAAAGTACAAACGAGTATCTCTTGTTCAGTGTTCTGACTGATAACACTGTGGATTACCTGGGAGATCTCAGTGCTAATTCCAGATACTCTGTGAGCTACATCCTCTTTCCTGTTTCTCTTCCAGTTACTAGGTGGAGAGCCTATAAAATGTGTCACTTTGATGTGAAAATTGTTATAACCTTTGCCAGCTCTAACCTGTAGATTAGTCTTTGAGCCTTTCTTGAAGAAAGATTGCTGGGTAATGAAGGTAATCTAGGGAGTATGCAAGTGTGTCTTTATAAACAGTATTTATAATCCTGCTGACATAATCCAAGGTGTGTGTGTACCTATATACACGTGTGAAAATAAGTCCTTGGTGGTGGGGGGAATGACATAAGTAATCCTGGGGTTTACTCTGCAAAACCCAGTGTTTCTTTCTTTCTTACCTCTGCTTTCTAGTCCTTCTTTTATGAAAACAGTTAGAAGGTGAGGTGGCAACCATAATTTACACTAACACTGAGGTGGTTATGGAACCTGTTACTGTCTCCTAGGTTTTCATATTCTCACCCCAAAACCCAACAAACAAAAAATTAAACCCCTATCCATGGTCTAAGAAGATGTGACAAATCATGAGTTTCATCTTCAAAATTTTTATTACTTTCTAAAAAAAAGTAATTACTTATCTTTGCATTTAAGATCCATCCTTTGATGTCAGAAACTAAGTAAGCTAAAGGAAGTGCCAGGGGCTCACAGCAGGAGTTGAGTTGTTGGCAAACGCATTTCTAGTGTTTAGTATCCATATCATCCATGTGTTCTACAGAAAGTCTGGCAGCAGCAGCCATGTTTCAAAAACGATGGGCTGCAGCATATGTGGAGTGTTCTGTTGACTAAAAATAGATCTGATCAGGAAGTGTGTACACAGTCAAATTGTTCTGTGACGTAAATCTGATCAATTCTTATGCTTTTTACAGAGTTAAAGTCATACGGGCTTTAGTGGAACCAAAACTGGCAAGAGTGTCCTGTGCTGAGAGCATCAGTGTTGTGATAGTGATAATCACTAACAAATACACACATCTACTCCACAATAGGCAGTCTAAACTGTCACTTTGCATTTTCTGCTATTATTATCCAATCTTTATCTACAGCTATTGTAGGGTTCCCAAAGTTAAGTGTACCAGCACAAACTGCTAATGATGATTTTGTGGCCATAGCAACACTCAGTCTCTGGGCAGGTAATCTTAACTCTTAAAAGAGGGTAAGGAGACAAGGAACAAATGCAGAAGCTTCAGGACCTGGAAACTTTTTTTACTGTGATGGAAAAGTGGATCTTGAGTTTGATGAATCTACAGTTTCACAGAGGCTCACTGGAGTGTGAAGCGGCTGTATCGTGTTACAAGAAGCAAGAACCTCCTTTTTTTGTGATTTGTGCCCTGTAGCTTAGGCATCAGTTTTGTCAGATGGTCTTAGTAGGTCGTTTGTATCCCATCACAAGGAATTTCTTAAAACACCTTGGTTTGTATTTCACCAGTGAGGTGCTTAGAAAGTTTTGCCACCAAAACTTGGACTCTTATTCCGAGAGCTGAGCCTTCTGTGCACTTTTCTGCTGTGCACTTCCTCCACTGGCAGGGAGGGGAAGGAAAAACCCAAGCTGAGATTAGTAACTGTTTGCAGCATGGACAGTTTAATTGCAACTGAGTTTTTTTGCCAGCCCCCTTCACCATTTCTCAGAAACAGAATGTGATTTAATTATCATTTTGTGGCTGAAATACCTTCCAACCTAAACAAAAACTATCCATGTCCTAAAATCCTCAAGGCTGTAGAGGCTGATACTTGATCCTCTGAGATCAAATCCAGCTGTTAGCCCTGCACTGTGGTGTTCACCACTATGGCAGTGCCACATCCATGTGTCCTTGGAACACCTCTGGGAATGGAGATTCCACCCCCTCCCTGGGCAGCCCATGCTAATGTCTGACCACCCTTTCAGTGAAGAAATTTTTCCTACTATCTGACTGAACCTCCCTGGCACAGCTTGACATAGTTTCTTCTCAGGTCCCTCTGAGTCTCCTTTTCTCTAGGCCAGCACCACCCCCCCCCCACCAGCTTAGCTTCCTCAGCTGCTCCTCATCAGATCTGTCTTCCAGAGTCTTCACCTTGTCCTTCTCAGGATGTGTTCCAGCACCTCAGTAATAATCTTCATGCATTTTTGTTGTTTTTCAAACTATAATTAAAAGAAAAAGTTTATTATATTGTCTAGATTAAAGCTCTATGATATGTAGCATCTTTATTAAGTGAGGTACTTGAGTGTAAGCTGTGGTTTCTGAGCAAACATGCAAATGTATCTATCTCCTCTTCTGGGAAGTTGCAGAAGTGCTCCTTATGCTCAGCCTTGTTCTACTAATGCAGGCTGCTCTGTCTGCAGGTTATTAAAAAGTCAGCAAAGCAAGTGACTTGCAGTAATCCTTACTGTTACAAGGTGGTTGGTTCTGATTGTGTTGGTGTCTAATGTGAATCAGATGGGCAGAAATGGTGGACATTGCAGTGCTTTGACAGATACCATTAAAAGTCCCTCAGATATTTTAAATTAATACATATTTTTTGAAGGATCTTCCCCTGGTTTTATTTCAACCTTTAGGCAGATTTCTGACTAAGAGTGAGGAACAGCTGATGGCATTCTGTGACATTCACAGAGTAGAAGGAGAAGGAATTTCAGGAGAACACAGTGGATTTAATTGCTTCAGTAGTCTTCATAAAATGCACTGGAAACATACACTTCTACAAATAAAATACTTTTGTACAGCCAACTGTACTAAAACAGACTTGCTGTATAAGGAAGTAAACCTTTATTTTGTATGCCTAGAAGTAGTAGGTGTTGATAAGCAGATATAAAGGTACATTTTGATCTGAATCTGTTACTGGGGAACATCAGCAAGTTTGCACATGGAAAGTTTTGTTGATGATTGGAGTCAGATTTTCCTGAAATACATAAAACTTTGGTTGTAAGCAGTTGAAATGTTAAATAGGAGGTGGAGAAGTGAATGAACTCCATACTGGACTGCAAAGCTGAGCTTAAATCTATATAAGGTCTCTATGATTTGAGCAGTAGGAATGTTAACTGCATCATATAATATCTTTCACTGGAGTTTTATGAAAGCTATTAGTTAAATTTTTCAGTTAATTTGAAAATGTTGGTGTTAAGACTACATCATATAGTATCTTTCACTGGAGTTTTATGATGAAAGCTATTAGTTAAATTTTTCAGTTAATTTGAAAATGTTGGTGTTAATTGTCTTCCTAGATGCTACTTTTATCTTGCCATGATTATGTTGTTCGTCTGCTAAAAGATTTTCTTGCTAGCCATAAGAAAACAGACCTCATTATATGAAAAGAATTTTAATGAAACAGAATTCTAAACCAAAAAAAAAAATAGGAAAAGATGAGAATTAATGTGCAATGCTTCTTCAACTTGCAGTTGGCAACCAGAGCGCCAGGTGCCCTTCAATGAAGTCAGATTACCACCACCCCCTGATATCAAGAAAGAAATTGGTGAAGGAGATGAGGTGGAGGTGAGTGAATGCTCATCAGCTGTGCTGGTCTGGAACTGATTGTCCATTCCAGGCAGTGATGAGGGGTGTAAGGGCATTGCCAAGGAGAAGGTTTAAAATGGAGCATGTCTCTACACATGGGTTTATTAGAATGTCAGTGAAGCTCTGACATTTCAGTTTTCCAACAAAACTGCCAGTGGAACATTTTTCAAAATCGAAAACTTAAAATAGCTGAGAAGCTTTTAATTCTGACAAAAAAAATGTAGGCAGTTTTCTTTTTTGGCCTGAAATGTAAAGTGTTGGAAATCTTTGATATGGAGATGTAATAAAGGTCCTCCAATAGCAAGAGTTTTAACCCAGATGAAATGTCTGGTACAGTCTGCTAGGAAACTCTATGAATTATGGTGTTCTACAGAGAGAGGGTGTTAATAGGAGTGATGTATTAAATCTAGAAATCAAAATATGCATGTTCTGTACCCTGCTCATTCTAGTATCATGAGTGATTCAGTTTAACTTCTGGTGGTTTTTCTGTACTTGTCCTTAAAGTCAAAGTCATGAGTTTCCTTTACTGAGGATACCGTCGTGCTTTAGGGCAACTAATCTAAGAAAAAAATCACAGGTGCTGGGCTTTTCTGTTAATTTGAAATACTTTGTCTTTGTTAGATGTAAAGGGTTATTTTCCACTTCCTCCTTACTGTAAAGCTCATTCAGTCTGTATCCAAATGACTTTGGCCTATCAGAAGTGTATGAGGAGCAGATGAAACCTCAGGATGAGAAAACTGGGTTTCACAAGTCCTCTGTACTATGGCTGGTGATGCATTAACTTAGTAGTGTTTTTTAGTATGGGGCATGTAGTCATGTGATGACTTGGTTCATTTCAGTAGTTCTTGGTTTATCAAGTAAGCCAAAGGCAAAACAGAAATCTGAATTTCGGAGTTAGTTCTATGTGTGGACTTCCAGCTGGAAGACACAGTGTTTGAATTTACTGAGGAATTGCCCCCAAACAAGTGTTTTGCCAAAGTTCTATCTTCCTTTAAAAACTTCCTTTGACTTGTCAGTAATTTATACAAAGGAAGTCTGTTCACAGTCCTTGTAGTGCAAGAAGGATGAGAGTAGAAAACGGTTTCATTTCAATGAAAATTAGAAAAGTTGTGTGGTTCTTTCTTCATTATACTTGCACATAAGTGAATTATGTTTGTATGTGCTTTCAGTGGTTCTTACTACTTTCATTTCCAGGTGTATTCTAGGGCAAATGACCAAGAACCTTGTGGCTGGTGGCTGGCAAAAGTTCGAATGATGAAAGGAGAGGTAAATTATTTTAAAACTTACTGATTTCATACTTTCTTGTGAAATACAGTAAATAGAAGTTCTTTGTGATGAAAAAGCTTTGAATGAAGTACTACAGAAACATGACAAAAGAGAATTATAAGTTGTGACCACTTTGGAATGACCTTTGCTGCATTGCACTGCAGAGGGTCATGCCCTCAGAGCTGAGCAAGTGACTTCCATTATCTGCAGTTTAATTGCTTGGAGGACTGAAGGCATGCACAAGGACAGGATTTCTGACAAACCTGTTTTGTGTATTAAACTTGGTGCTGAAAATGAGGTAAAACACCTGTGGTTAAAAGCTGTTTGTCATCTGTAAATTAGGCTTAACTATTGCTGAGGGTGGCTGTGGGTTGGTTTTTGTGTGTATGTTTTTACTGAGTGTAGTGGAAGGACACTGCTTGTTTTGTTTTTACATGTGTCAAGTTTTTATTTTACTATAAATAAATGGTTGTTTGCAGCTGCCAAGTAACTTGCAGATTCAGACCATTGAGCATATAGAGGTGTGGCAGTGTTTGACCCAGTCTCATTAAAGCTTTATTTTGTGAAATGCCAGCAAGAGAATTGAACTTCATAGTGGGGAGAGTCCTGTGTTTTGATGCTTTTGTTGTATCAGATTCCTAAAACAAAAGGAAACAGTATTGAGAAAAAATAATTGTCCAATTTCTAATATTGTTTAAAAACTGTCAACAAATACCAACTTTTGTTGAGCTCTGTAAGGGCAAGGTGGTAGTAAAGACCTACCAGAGGAAGATTCTGTGTGTTGACCCATGTGAATAAACAGCTCATTAAGAAATCAAGATAAAAGGAGGCAAACTGATTTAAATGATAGTTTGTCATTTGTAGCTAGTAGGCTTTCTTAAATGTCACAGAAATTTGAAATTTTTATATTAGTTAGCTTGCTGTGCTGTTTATTTTCAGAAAAAGTCATAGAAGTAAAATTTTTTACTAGTTTTTAATGTCCTAGATTTTACAGGCAAAAAAAGTTTTTCACCCTGATTGTCAAATCAGTTATTTTAGGGAATTGTCCCTGGAAAGAACCTCACAGTTCATGTTGGTTTCTTTGTACAGTCTTTAACACTGTTCTATATTTAGATTTTTTCTGTAGGGTTAATACTAAATTCACAAACAGCCCATGTGTCCAAGAATTTGTTGCTTCTGATTGTTCTGATATCCAGAGTTATCTTTAACTATAGAAGTTGAGTTTTTAGAGCATGTAGTGGTAGATCTCTTAAATTCAGTTACAGTTTAGCATTTATTGTTCCTTATTGTTACTTGAGGTAGTAATGATACATTGATACATTTCAAAGCAGCTTTGTATAATTTGGATGATACTTAAAACTTGTAATTAGAAAAAAGTGTGTCATTGAGAGATTGATTTCCTTTTTATGGATATTGAGCAAATTGTGTTGAGACAAATAGATCCCAGTTTGGAGGGAGGAAGAGAGAGAGAATGTACTGCTGCACCCCTAAATTGCACCTAGGTGGAAGGGAGGAGAGGAGAAGAATCCCTAGCACAGAGCCAGGCTGCAGGGATGCTGTGCACAAAGCTTCTTTAAAGTTGCATGTGTTGGGTGGAAGTGTAGGAGTAGATTATTGGTAACTTAAATCTTCTTAGTTCTCTTGCCCTCCTAAATTTGGCAGTGTGTTTCAAAAAGATGGAGTTTCTGTATTGATTTTGATATTACATGATTCCCAGGTAGCTTGCCCATTAAATCAGTGGATTCACCTTGTTTGTTTTAGTGTTGCAGAATAGATATTTCTGTGAAGAAGTGTTCTCTGATACATTTTAGAATTAGAGCTCCAGTAAACATTTTGGGTTTCTGAACTTGAATTGAACTAGTGAAAATATTTGAAAGAGATGGGCATAAGAAAAATCGATCCAAGATGCTATTGTGGGGGACTGGAGACTATGCTGATAACAATGCCCTGACTTCAGTAAAGGAGCACAGGGATGCTGAAATATATCCAGGCTCATTTGTGTAGAAATGTCTCATTGTTCAGGGTTTTGTTTATGTATTCATATTTTGTGCTTCCTTGCTGGTGCTGGTAATTTTACTATGTCTTTGTTGTTCCTTACTGAAGTTCTTATTTTAAAAAAAACTCTCCCAGTTTTATGTCATTGAATACGCTGCTTGTGATGCCACTTACAATGAAATTGTCACTTACGAGCGACTGCGACCTGTGAATCAGAACAAAACTGTCAAAAAGAACACCTTCTTCAAGTGCACAGTGGATGTTCCTGAAGACCTGAGAGATGCGTGAGTAGCTCTGCACACTTCAAGAAGCCTTTCACTTTATGGAAAGGGGAAGCAGAAGCTCACTTGGCTTCTGTTTTAGAGGCTGATTTACAGGTCCATGAAGAGCCTTAAGGGTGATTAGGGCTAAGGTAGCTCATTTAGAAGCTGCTGACCGGGACCCCTGCTGAGCTTTCAGGGTGGGGACAGAAGGGAAGTTCTTAGGTGGGAACTGAGTGCCTGTACAGGTGATGCACTTCACAGTGGGCCTGTTACTGAGGCTTTCCAGGTAACCCTGCTGCCATAGAATCCGCAGAGAAACTGGAGCCATGTTGAGGAGAATGGGAACTTTCCTTTTTCTGAACAGTCTTTGCCATAAACTCCTGAATGTTCTTGGTCTGATTATCTCATTACGTGTTCAGTTTTGATGCAGCTTGTTGAAATAACAATAATTTTGTCTCCTTAGGTGTGCTAATGAAAATGCACATAAAGATTTCAAGAAAGCTGTGGGAGCATGTCGAATTTTTTATCATGCTGAAACTGCTCAACTAATAATACTGGTAAGTAATTGTTTCTGTATAAATGTTCTATGAATTACCAGTTTATTATTTATAAGAAATACATAGGTAGCTGTATGTGTATATGGAAAATGCTTTAATTTGTCAAGCTATGTAAATTGTGAGAGATTTTGTATAAGTAGATGTATTTAATCTTTGGGTGCAAGGCCTCCAATGTATACAGCCTAAATTTAGGAGCAGCTTTGAGTCTCATTGTTTGTATGACTTTTGTCATTCTCCTCTGAGTTCTGTTTCACTGATTTTAGCAGGTGGCTCAGTGGTCAATGACCTCCCTCCACTGTGGAGCAATAGCTTTCCCCTCATGCTGTATTACACTGTGCAGTTTGACCCACAGCTGCATTTCCCTGTGGAGAACTGCACCAGCTCAGTGCAGCCATTAGGGAATTGTTCATTTAGATGCATCTGTGGTGGTTTTCTTACTACATAGGGTTGTCCCAGCTTTAGTTTTTCTTCATAACTCCATTTACTCAGTATTATTACTGAGTATATATTACTCAGCTTGAACCTCACTATGCAGGATTGTGTTGTCTTTGATTATTTCCTTAGCTCTCTTAGTCACACGCACAATGACAAGTATGTATTATGGAAGAAAGATTTGTTTGGGCAACATCAAGGGGAAAGGGTTACTGTGTAATTCAGCAGTAAAGTCTTTAATATAAAACATGGTGTGATTGAGAACCAGTAGTTGTTGTTGGTGCTGAGTATCTCATGCTTTGTTTTGAGGAAGAACAGTGTTTATGTAACTTCTGGAAATTGAGATCATGTGTATTGACTTCGTTTCAATAGGTTCCTGATTTATCCTTTAAATGTGCATTTGCTTACAAAGCCAAAACTTAGGTTCCCTCTCTCCTGTAGTCTGCCAGTGAAGCAACAGTGAAGAGAGTGAACATTCTCAGTGACATGCACCTGCGCAGCATTCGCACCAAGCTCATGCTCATGTCAAGAAATGAGGAAGCTACAAAACACTTGGAGGTAAAAGCCACAGCTTGTGGCTCTTGTTGCTTGAAACTGAGCTCAGAGCAGTGCATTACAGTGAGTGCAAATGGATGAGTCTGCCTTTGTTTTCCCTTCAGTGCACAAAGCAGCTTGCTGCAGCATTTCATGAGGAGTTTGTAGTCCGAGAAGATTTAATGGGACTTGCTATAGGAACGCATGGCAGTAACATACAACAAGCCAGAAAGGTCCCAGGAGTTACAACCATTGAGCTTGAGGAAGATACCGGTACTTTCAGAATCTATGGAGAGGTAAGGGGGAACTTCATATGAATCCTTGGAGCATTTCACTCTGTATCTGCTTTTAGACTGGTGAGAGCTGTACCCAGAATACACCTCCTGAGTTTTTGTGTGTCTTTGTGCATGTTGGCCTGCAGCAGCTTCTACTGTATTTATTTGATATTCAAGCCTTTGTTGCAGTGGTGACCTCCATAAGGTCTGTTCTGTCCTAATCACTCCATTTTGCTGTGTATCCTGGGTCAACCTGAGAGAAGTATCACTTCTTACTATTTTACCTGATCATGGGTTTGTTTGGGTTTCTTTTCTCCCTCAGAACCTTATTGGTTATCCTCCTCCCCCCATCCACCTTTCGTGTGTGTTTTACTGTTTGGTGTCTGCTCCTCTGACCTATCCAGCTGTGTTAAAGCCTGTATCTGCTGCTTCTAACTCTTATATTTTGTCAATTTAATGCTGGCTTTTGCAGAATAATGATTGGCTCCAAGTTGATTCCATTTGTGTGACTCTTCTGAATCTCACAACTGCCTTGAAATATAGTTGGTCCTTGGGCCAAAACAAGGATCCATTCAGGAAGCAGAAGGCTAATGACAAAAATGCCACTGTCACTAGGGCTCTGTCAGAAAATATTTTGAGGGTTTTTATCCCTTGTCCCGAACTCTACAGGTGTGACTGAGTCTCTGATGTTAACATGTCTGAAAATCTGTGGTTGTGGCCTGTTTCAGGAATCTGAGGTCTTGAATTCTGCTCCGTCTGTGTCAGGAGTAGAACCTGGTTGTGATGAAAGGTTCAGATGAAGTTGATCCTGTGGAGAGGAGGTCAAACTTCTGTACTTTGCAGTATCTCTGAAATAGTCCTTTTTTTGGAAACCTTAAATGCTTCTAGGGTATCAGGCTGGCAGCAGATCCTTCTTTCAATTCCTACTGCCAGTAAATTGCATCTCAGTTCCTGAGGAAGAATGGGACAAGTTTAAATGCAGTGAATGTCCAGTGTATTCCAGTTTTGATCTCCTTCATGTGAATGATGTGATGCTGGAACTTGTGGAAAGGTTATGACTGTCACCAGCCTCTTACAGAGGGTCACAGCAATGATTATAAATACCAGATGCCCCCTAATAAAAATGCCTTTAGGCACATCCAGCCTTGTCCTTCGTAGAAGTGATAAGTGCTTCTAAAAATGCCAGGCAGCTTAACTATTCCACATGATAAGGTTTTCAGCATCTGGCTACACTTTCCTATTCTTTTTGCCTCTCTTCAGCTGCAGTGGGCAGCCAGCCAGGCCCCAATGGCTGAATGCACAGGCAGACAGTTTCAGGCTGAGATGTGTGGGTGTAGTGAACCAGTTGTTGACATAGCAGTCATGATCTGAAGGTTTCCCGTAGCTGATGTTTTGCATACAAATAAAAGTTCATTGCTCAGGGCCAGGCTCTCTGAGGGAAGAAAAATGAAGAGAAGTTTTAAAGACTAGTGGAAACCTCTGTGGATAGAAGAAATCTAAACTGTATGGTATGCTGTTTATGCATTTATCCCTGTCTGGTCAAGGCCATTTTGGTTTCAAGACCCTTTCCTGGTTGCCTGAACTTCTGATTGTGATGCCTGTACAGATGGCAGGCCCGTGGACTTGTTTGGACAGTGTAGCTTAGACTACTTATGAAAACTTGTGCTTCCCAGAGAGAGAGAGCTGTGTCAGAAATAGAAAAGTTTCTCTTAGACCTTCATTACTGTTAAAATGGAATTGCAGTCAATTCTCATGCAATTCTTAACACTGGTAGGTATAATGCTGAGTTTAAAAAAATATCCTGCATTTAATTTTTCTATTACACGGTTTGGTAGCATGGACATGTCTTGATTGTTTGGGCTGCTGTGAGAAGTAATGAGAGCATCAGTGGACATGTAGGCTGCAAATCAGAATTAACAAAGGTAGTTGCTAGTGCCTGGAATCCTGCAAGGTCTTTAATCCATGTTCTACTACAAGGATCTGAGAGTGCCTTGACTGAGTTACGCAGGTTGTACTCGCATAAAAATCCTGAGTGCCCATGACAAGTGTAGAGAGACTTATGGGTGCACTGGAGAGCTGCAGCTCTGGCAGTTGTATATTTTCTTGTCCTGACTCTGCTTCTGTAAATGCATTCACAGTTCCTTCATCTTTTTTTGGGAAGGAGTTGATAAACATACCTGAGGCAGGAATTCTTTGCTTAATTGTCTCTTTGTAGAATTCACTGAGGATGAAGAATTGCTAGTGTGTTTTAAGTCTGTATCATTTGAGCAGTTGCCCTGCAAATACAGCATAAATTTTGCTCCTCACAGTGGCTTCCTGTTCATCTGTTTCTTGTGCTTGATCACTGCTTTCATTATCTTGAAATCCAATTTGGCCATGTTTCCTTTGCCGTCATTTTGACCTCTGCCAGAATTAGAGGTTTATACATTTTCTTCTTCTAAGATTTGCCTGATTTGATTAAAAGGTGCAGGAGCTGGTGGTGCTCTCATTTCACGTGTTGCCTAAAAATGACAGATGAAGGGGCTTAGGCATTAGTGTAAAACGGAAATTGTGCTCTTAAGCTGTTGTTACTGACTGGATGCTGATATTCTTTCCTTAATTCTACTTCTGCTGTTGCTAATGTGAAGCCTTGTTTCTTGTTTCAGCATCTCAATTAAATGCTGATATTCTTTCCTTAATTCTACACTTCTTCTGTTGCTAGTTTGAAGCCTTGTTTCTTGTTTCAGCATCTCAATTAACTCAGTTGATTTCCGTCATTTAACAATAAAGCTGCAAGAGAGCATTTACAGGAGTTCTCCCCAGTAACCAGAGCCACTGTCCTGGCTTGGAAAGCATTGTAGATGAACTGTGGCCAGAAACCAGCATTCTGGAAAGAGAGTGCCCTGGCTGTAAAATCACTTATGGTGTTTGCTCAAAGCCCCATCCAGCCTGGCCTTTGAACTCTTCCAGGGATGGGGGATCCATTTTAATATCTCAAAACATCTTGAAATAACATGAAAAAAATGTTTTATTTGTTACCGATGCTTTGCTTTTCTACTGATTTTGTCTCTGGGCATTTCACTCAATTATTCCTTTATGATTTAGTTGAAAATTAGATTAATCTTGTCTTTATTCTTTTCTTTTCACAAATAAGTTTATTTGGAAGACTGGCAACTGTTGCTACAAGGTTTTGTTCTTAACATTCTGTATTCACAAATAAATTTGATTTCTTTAAATTTATTTCCAGACTGCTGATGCAGTAAAAAAGGCCAGAAGTTACTTGGAATTTGTGGAGGATTTTATTCAAGTTCCCAGAAACCTTGTTGGTATGTAATACTGCTAAAACTTGAAAAGTTGGGAAAAGGGAGCCTAAATATAACTTTGCAGAGAGGATTTAGGTGCCAGTACAATATTTGATTTCTCCATTTCAGTAGAAAGTGATTAATCTTTTAAAACTATATGTATCTGAATTATTGTGAAATTGGATATATTTATGCTGCATAATACTTTATCAGGATTTTAGCACTTAAACTGAATTGATTATAGACTTGTACCACCTAATTTAATGGTAATATTTGAAGTTCAGATTCTAGTGAAAAAACACACTCTACTGAATTGGCTTCTTAAAAGCTAAATTCCAAAGTTTAATCTGGGAATTCTCCAGCTGAGTTGCAAGAATGACACGAGACAGTTCTCGTCTACTGCTCCCTCCTGGGTTGAAGTTTGTCACAGGTGGTGGTTGGATGCTGGTGAGCTCCTGTATAAATCAGCAGTGCTCATAGGTCTCGGCCTCAGTCTCAAAATAAATGTTTTTCATGTTGCAGCTTTATGAAGGTGTAGCATAGTCTGGTAGGTTCTGTACTGAAAATCACCTGAAGGTGTGAGGTTAATTGTGCTCCACTTGAAGACACAAACGTCTTCCCCTAGTTCAGTCTTCACAGGGAACTTTTTTCCTCTGCCCTTGTTCTCCTTCCTTTATCCTGCTTTTTACTGAAGTCTGGCAGCTCCCTGCTCCCCATGCCCAGCTTGTGGGCAGTGTGGGCATGGAGGCAGTGTTAACGTTGGAGGTGTTGTACCTGATTGAACAGCTTAGATTATCCAGAGGAGAAGTTAAAACCCAGGCTTTAACCTGCTGTGGTTTGGGGCTTGGAGCCTGCATATTATAAATAACAGCATTTAAATAATTCATGTGCAAACTCCCATAACTTAGACTTTCAAGGTTTTAGAACTTGACTAGAAACTCTTGTGCCATTTTACTCTTGGTTTGGTTCTACTGGAAGCCTGTGTGCAGTGGTGATCTTCATCACTGCTTGTCATTCTGCATATAGAGAGAGTTTAATTTTAAAGGTTTTTACCCATTTTTTCTGACAGTGTGGGGTATTCTTTGGGGATTTAATGTATAAAATACCAATAAACATGTTAAAATACTTTGACCCTGGGTGCAAAATTAACCATTCTTGCCCTCTGAAGGAAAAGTTATTGGAAAAAATGGAAAAGTGATTCAGGAGATTGTAGACAAGTCTGGAGTCGTCAGGGTGAGAATTGAAGGAGACAATGAAAATAAGCTGCCCCGTGAAGATGTAAGTACTTCATTCTTTCCTTCTGTGTCACTAGGTTTATTTTCAAACCCAGTTTTATTTTACAACCTGTGGATATAGAGACCATTAGTTCTAAACTGGCATCTTGCAGTAGATTGTATACAAAATAATTCAAGGAAGGTTTTTGCTGCTGAAGTAAGAGGTTTTTGGGGTTTTTTTATTCTTTCTCCTACATGTGCTTGGGCTATATAACTAATTTGGGATTGTTAGTGTTAAAAGTGTCCACATGCTTTAAATAGATAAGAACAAAAGGGAAAAGCTTGTAAAGGTGCTTGGTCTTAAAAGTTGGTTTAATGAACCACCTTCTTGGTAAACTGTGGATGCTTCTATACATTGTTGTGCTAAACACACCCAGCATGTGTTGCATGAATATGAACACGGGATGTCAGGTTACCTCAGCTCCAGAAGAGGTTGTTGGGAAAGCTGGACAGTCTGAAGCCATTGCTGTCAGCCCAGCCTGAGCTTTTTCTAGATGTCTTTGCAATCAAAGGCTCAGTTGCTGCCTTTGTTTAGCTGACTTTGATAACTTAAAACAGATCTCTTTATATAATTTAAACAGCATTATTTCAATGATAATGTTCTCCCTGATAAAAAGCTTTGATACTTTGTTCCTGTAGGGAATGGTACCATTTGTATTTGTTGGTACTAAAGAAAGCATTGGGAATGTCCAAGTTCTGTTGGAATATCACATCGCATATCTAAAGGTGAGTGAGTGTGTTTTGGGAGAGAGAATCTGTAGAGGAAACTGGGGTTGAAGTATTTTTGAGCAACTTTGGTGGTATTAGCAGTTATTAAACTATTCCTCTGTATCTCAGGATTTAAAGCTTGGTGCCTTGAGCCCACCCTTTGCCCATGGGTATCATGGGCCTGTAAATACCTTGTTGTGTTTACTTAGTGCTGTTGGGGTTCAAAGAATCAGACTGTAAAGAACGGGGCTTTAAGGGACTTTTGGGAACTAACACAGAATTTTTTCTGTGTTTGAGTTCTGCTGTTGTCAGGTTAATGCTTTGTAGTGGAAGGATGGAATTTCAAGAATCAGACTGTAAAGATCGGGGCTTTAAGGGACTTCTGGGAACTAACACAGAATTTTTTGTCTGTGCTTGAGTTCTGCTGTTGTCAGGTTAATGCTTTGTAGTGGAAGGATGGAGTTTCTAATAGAACACCAGTAATACAGTGTGGTATTAGAACAATTACCTGTTTAATCTGTTTAGATTGGGTTGTTTTGTGATGTTAACAGAGATTGAGTTTGCATTGTGTTCTCTCATCAGTTTGCTTTTTTTTTTTCCTAAATTTTACTGGAAAAATTTGCTGAACAGTAATTAACAAAGGTAGTAATAGTCTTAAAGCTAAGTTTTCTTTATAGTGGTGAAAGTTTTTAGATCTCTTCTGAAACTCAGGGATAACTCATCTTGAATTTCATTATTTGTAGTCACCTTGCAGGTGGTGTTAATTCTCCCAGAGGAATGATTATTTTCAGTGTGACTGGGTGGGGGACGGTGTTTTGTGACATTTGTCAGCAGTCTTCTCCATGGTTTTTGTTTCGTTGTAGGAGGTAGAACAACTAAGGCTGGAACGGCTCCAGATCGACGAACAGCTGCGGCAGATTGGGATGGGCTTCAGGCCCTCCTCTGCTCGAGTTCCTGAGAAGGAGAAGGGTTACACCACTGACGAGAGCACCCTCTCCTCAGTGCAAGGCTCCAGGTCCTACAGCGGGCGGGGCAGGGGCCGCAGGGGCCCCAATTACACCTCTGGTTACGGTGAGTGCCCTTGGGCAAGGCCTCAGGATACCTTGGAGCTGTCTCTGGATTTCTTTGTCTTCAGTGTACTTGGGTGAAGATAAGAGTTGGAAATTCAGAATTGCTGGTTTATTTTGTTCATAGTTCAAAACACCTCGTTAGATTTGCGGTCTTGATGTTAAGTTTAAAACTGAAAAAATTACCAAACACCTTGTTCTTCCATGCTAGTTACTTAGCAAGTGACATCATAAAAGCTGGGAAGAGAGCTACAGGTGCTTTTCAGGAGACAAAAATTTTAAAAATAATCTGAAATGAGCATCATCTGTTTTGGCTGAGAAGGAGAAAAATTGCTTGTCTGTGATCATGGCCATCTTACCACTATATTTCTGAAAAGTGAATCAAAATTATTTAAAATGGAGACAGCACAAAATCCTGTGGGTTTTATAATTTGGTCAGGAACTAACTGGATTTAGTTTTCAGGTGAGGTATTCTGATGCATTTCTCAATTAAAAAGCACTGTTCAGTTCCTGACAGGTGTGCACATCCCCACCTTGTCCAAATGGAGACACTGCATTTCTTATAAAAGACATGTTTCACAAAGAAGAGCAATGCTGTTTTTTCAATACAGTAAATTACTCTGGATATCTACATGTAGTTCATTTCTGTTAAAAAATCAGACACCTTTTGGGTTTTACAGTCTGTCCCTGGCTATAGCTTCCTGGATCATGCCAGGTGTTAGTTGTGTTGATTCTGATGATGATGTTTATAACTTCATTTTTTATTATTTCTCAATGAGCTGACTGAACTGTAAGGAAACTTGTTCACTTTGCTTATACAGACACACTGTGATTTGGAAAACTTAAAGTATTTTTTTTCCTCCCAAAATGGCAAGCATCACATTTAAGCCATATGGGTCTAAAACTTTATATTCCAGACTGGGTAGTAGGGGGAGTTCCTGGATACCTAAAATGAAGAGTAGGTGTTGGGTTTTCAGGTAGTAAAAATCTCTGTGGGTTTGGGTACTCAGAGATGGCCGGGTGTTACAGATGCTCTTTCATATAGACAGTGAAATTGTTCCAGCAGCATTACAGCATCCAGAAGGGGTTGCTTAGCAACAGCCATGGCTATAAGGTGGCAAAGTTGTCCTTGGGAATTTCAGAGAAGTTGCCTAGAAACTGCACCAAATGCCTGCAGTGTGTAGACAAAGAGAGGAAACCCTGCTAAATCCTTGGTTTATCTGTGTAGAGAAATTACAGATTTGGTGATCTTTCAGCCATTATTTCACATGTTACTACAAACAAACTTAAACTGAGAATCTCACTTAAGTAACTTCTGATCTATATTTTGTGTGCTCATATATTTTTATATATGAGTATATATAAACATTAAAATATATCTATGATTGTATACTTGTGTGTGTATTAGTGTTTTTATTTATATGCATTTATGCATTATATTGTTTTTAAAAATAACATATATAACCAACTGTTCTGGCTGGAATAGTTCTGTGAGGATATAAAACCAGAATATAATCCCCAAATACATATTAATTTCCAATTTTCTTTCCCTTCTCGTACAAGGTACAAACTCTGAGCTCTCTAATCCCTCTGAAACAGAATCTGAGAGAAAAGATGAACTTAGTGACTGGTCCTTGGCAGGAGAAGATGACAGGGAGAGCAGGCACCAACGTGACAACAGACGACGTCCTGGGGGACGAGGACGTAGCGTGTCCGGAGGTCGTGGGCGCGGGGGACCTCGTGGTGGAAAGTCATCCATTAGCTCTGGTACTGTGTTCCAAATGGGTTTTGAGAGTTTCTTCCTTGCAATTTTCTGTATAACCTCTTACTCGTTTAAAATACTCCATTCTTACATTATGATCTTAGTAACTTGGGATTTCAGTGCAGTTGTGTGCTAGCTGAGTCATACAGATGTTTTAGGTTTTTGTTTATTTTCTTTCCACAGTGATCTTAATTTCCTTCCTTAACTGCTCACAAATAATAACGTTGTTAGCAAAGTTGGTAAATCTTTGGCGTGTTGTCTATGGCTACCTTTTGAGGTAAGCTTATGTTTAGATACAGAATGAAAGAGGAAATCATTGATTGGAAGTTAGGTTTTATCAGAATCTGTGCTAATATAACACTGGAAGTGTCACACAACCACAAAGTGTAAGATGTGTTTTATATACTTAACAGTTTTGAGTACAAGGTCTCTAAATGTCACCTTGGAAATCTTTGTGGTTAAATAGTGCAAGTGCAGGTTGGGCTGTTGTGGTGCCCCAAATTGTTACTGTTGGGTTAGAGTCAGAGGATCCAGTTTGACATCAGATAATTCAGCTCTGTGTGTTACACCTTGCCTTAAGGTTGCTTTGTAGTTTGAAACTTTCAGCCACAGCTGTAAGTCAGCCTGGAAATGGTTACATGTCTCTAGAGTATCTTAGGTGGGCACTTTCTGTTTGTTCAGTGCTTAAAGACCCGGACAGCAACCCGTACAGCTTGCTGGATAACACGGAGTCAGACCAGACCGTGGACACGGACGCCAGCGAGTCCCACCACAGCAGCAACCGCCGCAGGAGGTCGCGCCGGCGAAGGACCGATGAAGATGCTGTTCTTATGGATGGGATGACAGAGTCTGATACAGCTTCTGTTAATGAGAATGGTTTAGGTATGTAAATGGTTGGATGGTAGTCCCAGAGCAAGCTAAGAAATAAATGTGTTGTCCCTGTAAGTGTAGTGAAGCCCTTGTTTGTTTTTGTAAGTGACAAATCGTTGTTCTGTTCGAGGTTGCTGTCTGATTAAAGAAAGACTCCCTCCGTGGCAGTGCCATGGAATCTTCTGTTTACTGAGCTCCACTAGCCTTTTCATGTGCCTTTTTTTGTAAAAATTGTCTGATGGAGACACCAAAGACTTGACTTGTTGTTTCCCATTGCACTGCTGCTTTGATAGAAACAGTACTGTGAGATCCACATTCTGTTTTGTCCTTGGTAACCTCAGTCTTGGTGTGGGAAAGCTCCTTAAGTAGCTGTTAGTTTGTCTCTACCCAGCTTCTACTTAAGAACTTTCCTTCAGTAAATTCTCTGGATACTCACTGGGACGAGAATACAATTGTTGCTTAATGTAGAAAAAAAACCCCTGGGTTATGTTGCTAAAATTTGACATATGGTTACTTAATAAATGAAATCTGAGGTCATTAAGCATGTGCCTAAATGTTTTAATGAACCAAGAACAAAAAGTAAAATCTAGCTTTTGTGTTACTGTGTATGCTTTCGGTATAAAATTTTCTTTTAGCTTTTCTGTCTTACTTAGTCTCTGTCTTTAACAGAAGCCATTTTAATTGCCCCATGCTGAAACTGCTGAAGAATTTATTTATTTTATGATCAGAAATAGTTCATTATAAACTTTGCAATTGCAGATGATAGTGACAAAAAACCCCAGCGACGCAATCGTAGCCGCAGGCGTCGCTTCAGGGGTCAGGCAGAAGATAGACAGCCAGGTAATTCGAGTGGAGTTGTGGGTAATCTCAGGTCAAAAGCATGAGAGAATGTTGTGTCTGCTGTTTTACATAGAGCTGCATAATATCAAAAGGTTACTCAATAACTAATAAGACTACTAGATAAAGATCAAAGACATTTCTTCTACTAGGAAAACTTCTAAAATCTGTCTAATGAAACTAATTGATGTCTAACTTTTTGCTTGGACATACGAGTTACGCTTCTGATCCAGTTCTCACTGAAGTCAACGGCCAAAGGGCTGTTGAGTTCTGTGGTCCAGGATCACGACAAACATGAAGGTTCATGGTCTGCACTCGCTGCATCTGTGCGCTTGCACTGACTGGGACACAACCTTTTCAGCACTGGCTGAGCAGCAGTGTTGGAGGGGCAGGATGTGGGTCCTGGCAGAGCTCAGTGAGGGAACTCGGGTGGGGTTTGCCAGCCCCACACCTGCATCACACTGCTGCTCTCAGTCCTTGGCTCTTGGGAATAGTTTAAGTCATCTGCAAATTGAGGGTGGGAAGGAGGAGGAATTTTAAGTGAAATTGCATGTTTCCAATTTTTTGTTGTTGTGGCTTGTTGCATTTCTTTTGTGTGTACTAACACTTGAAATGTTAAAGGTGAACTGGCTAATTATCAGTACAATGCCCTGTTTAGAAAATGCTTGTACATACATGGCACAGGGTAGTAACAGAAGGTCTTCTAGATTGACAGGTTCAAAATTTCACCCATATTTGTCTTTCTTGTATCTGTGGTGCTCATACAACATTTGATTAAGAAGAAAAAAGTTGTTCTACTGTGCTAAAACTTAGGGGAAGGAAAAAATCAAACACCCCAGCCTCCTAAAAAACCTCAAACCCACACATTTCTTCTCAACATTCCAGTTTTTGTAGCAGTGATTTGTAAAGGGGCAGAAAAAGTGAAAAGGATTTCAGCTTTTACTTCTAAGAAACTTAGCCAGCAATGTAAAGGAATGTTAGTCATTTCTAGAAAACCATGGGAATTCTTTTAAATCTTAAGTATTCTAGGAAGATAACAAAATCTCCCAAACAAGATTTCTCTGATGTCTTTGGTAAAATGCTGTAATAATGTAAAGTCTTCATAAATACCTAGTAAGTGTGAGTGAAATTAAGACAGAAGGAACTCTTCCCTTCTTCCCCCCTCCCCAATGCCAACGACTGTATTTCAGTCACTTAGCTGTATCATTTAATTTACATTGCTGTATGTAAATTATGGTGCCTTATTCACAGAGGAATATTAAGAATGCACTGTGTGCATGAAACATGCTTCCTGTTTACTAATATTAGAGGCATTGGGTTCAAAACCTCATTTTAAAGAAAAAGCACTTGTGCAGAAATTCCTTTGGCCTTCACAGTTCAGGAAGGACCCATTTGTAACAAGTCCAGTTACTGTAACAGATAATTAATCTGTTGTAGTTCCCAGTCTGATTTGTATTTCATGCCCAGTCATTCCTAAATCCAGAAGAACAGCTCACCTGATACACTAAATGTAAATGACTGTACAGTTCAGTAGGTAATGCTTGCCAGCCCTAATGAGCTCAGACATACAAGCCTGTATCTAAAGTGGCAATACTTTGTATTGTAAGGGTAGAACTGAGTCTTGGTGTGGTTACAGGAGGGCAGGATCAGACAAAGCAGGCTACAGAACACGTGTTGAGGTGGTAAGGAGAGGTCAGAGGAGCCCTGGCTGTCCCCAGTGAGTGCAGCCGTACCGGCACAGGCACAGCTGTGCTGCCCCGGGCTGGGCTGGCTCCGGCAGCACCGCCTGTGTGCACACAGCCCAGCCAGGGCACAGGGCTGCTGGCACTATGAGTACCTCAAGGAGGGCCAGCTCCCTCCTCAGTCACTTTGTGATGTACCAAAGATTTGATGCCACATCATCCTAAGTGATTCCAGGATGACCTGCCCCCGTTCTGGGCACTGTTCAAGTGTCTTCATTTCATTTCATTAGTGTGAAATTCTTCACTACTCAGCTCATAAAACCCCAGTGACACACACACAGTCTGCAGTTCAAAGAGCTGCAGCCAAATCTATTCAAACTTAGTACAGAGAGCCCTTCTCCAGTAAATTCTGCAATTGGACCAAAATTGGTTTTATTAAGAGTCCACCTTCAGATCATTGTTACCACTGATTTTACTGAAAATTGTTTTTAACAGAAACAAATTGATCCTTGCTGTGTGGTTGATAACCTGTAAGTGTGAAGGCCTTTTGTGAGATGTCTCCCAGTTAGAGCATAACTTGTGCAGAAAAGACATGAAGGTTCATGCTGAATTGACTGCTGATGTGAGCATCACTGTGATTTTTTTCCTTGAACAGTAACAGTAGCTGATTATATATCACGAGCTGAATCTCAGAGTAGACAGAGAAACCCTCCAAAGGAGACAGTAGCCAAAACCAAGAAAGAAACGGTAAGATTTTTTTAATGTGCATTTCCTTTTTTCTCCTCCCTTGCAGCAGAACAGTAAAGGCATGAAGGCTTTAGTTAGCTCATCATTTGACTACAAGTGCATTTGATTTCAAGAACAAATCATTAAAAGCAAAAAGGGCCCAGAGTAAAGAGAACTGACAACAATTTGTTGTCTGTTGTTGCAGATTTTAGGGACCAAATTAAGTCCGTACACATTTTAGAAATATTATATTTAGTAATGTTGCATTATGCAATAAAATGTGAAAATTGCTCGTGGTAAGTCTTGAGAACTATTCCTTAAAACATTTTAGGGATAGAGGATACTATGTGGCATTTTTAGTGACTTGTATAAACTATTTTAGAAGGAATTAATTTTACAAAGATTGTATGGTTTTGATCCTTTTTCCTTAAAGGATCAGAGGGGCATTACATTATCCTGATAAACAATCACAGCTGCATAAAGCAGAATTTCTTCACTTCTAAAGTGCCAATGTATTGCCACAACTTAGGTAAAAAAGATCCATTAGCAAAATGTCATCTTGCTACTTCAAAAGGGGTGTAAAGCTCAGTTTTTCAGTAAGCTCCTTCATGGGCTTAGACAAATAGAAATAAATAAGCATTCTGGGGGTGTGCAGTCCTGGGGTTACGTTGGCATGTTTTCCTCAAAGTGGCAGATACAGAAATATACCATAAACCACAAGGTAAGTGATAAATGCTTCAAGGGACAGGATACAGGCAGGAATAGAAGAGATGTTCCCTCTTGCAAAGCTGCTGTGTGAGCTAGAGAGAATCTGAGATTGCACTCTGTATTGTTGTGTTTTTAATACTGCCCTCTTCTTGTCTTCACAAGGCGAAAGACGCGATTGACGAAAACAGCCCTTCTGAAAAGGCAGTGAATGGTCCTGCCACCACCTCCGGGGATGAGCCTTCTAAACTGCAGCACAGCCCTGATGAAAAGAAAGTCACTGTTCAGGAGGATGGAAATAATCAGGAAGAAGCAGTGCTGAATGGTGTTTCATAAACTGAAGTTCCTAGTTTACAGTTCTTTTACATTACATTTAAAATAGTGCTTGTATAAGCTTGCCAAAGATAGAATATGGATCGCCAGTCTTGACACCGCACTTTCAGTTCCTCCATTTTGGAATACAGAAAGGGGAGGGATCCTGGAGAAATCATATGTTAAACATACTTTGACACCTACTGTGTTATAAATATATCATCAGATGTGCCTTGAGATAGTATATGTAACATTTAAATAAACAAAATTGCTGGCTATAGGAAATGTTATTTTGTTTTCAAAATACGGCAAAGATGTGAGGGGGATCCCTAACATAATACTCTTTATGAAAGCATTAGCTGCTTTTGTTACATTTTTAATAATATGCAACCACTTCTTCACCTGAGGAATACTAGAAAGAAATGCAGTCTAAAATATTTTGCACTGAAATGTAATTTCTCCATTAGTTTAGTCTGGAAACTGGTCTGTTTTAATACATGTTTTTTAAATGCTGTATGTAGAGGAAAAATCTGCAGACCACTGGAATGCATTTGTTAAATTCTCATAATCTGCAGGGATACTGGGTGACATTGGCAGTGACTGTTCTACATTGAGGCTTTGTTTGGTTTATTTATTAAACTGTACAGTATTTAAAAATCAAACATAGCTTTAGTTAACACTAAGCTGAATTAGTCATGTCCATTAAGACATAACCTGAACTACTGAAAAGATCAATTTCCAGAAAGTTTATTCTGTATAAACTACATATGTTAGTCCTTAGTAGAGTATTTTTATTTTTGTTTTTGGTTGTTTGATGTGCAATATGTTTTTTTTGTATGCTGGTAGTAAAAGAAAATAAACTTTGATCTTCCATCTGTTGACTGTTTCTATCAGAAATTTAAATTACTATTGACTTTAAGGTTTTCAAGCTGTTAACTAACAATGGAAACCTACTTGTGAGGCAAGCTTGAACCTTGAACTCTTTTTCATAAGTTTCTAACACGCTGATCTTCCTTTTGTTAAGGCAGTGGTGTCAAACACCAGTTAACAAGTCTAAAACCAGACTCCTTACCTTGGAGAATTGCATAACCTGACTAACATATATAGGCATTAATGCAAATGTAGTTTTTGATTAGTTAAAGCATGGCACACCCCCGCATCTTTCTGCTATGTGAGCCAGAAAGCACAAAACAGGTGTGGAAAATCATCTGGGTAGCAAGGAGGTGTAAGAAATCAGAGCAAAGGGCTGTGTTGAAGTTGTACTGACTGAATGAAAAAAATTGTCTTGCCTGATTTTGTCAGAAGGATAAAACCAAGAGTTCCTTCTCAGCAGCTCTGCCTGCCAGAGCTGCAGCCAAGCTGGCCCAAGCAGCGATCTGTGTGTGCACTCTGTCATGGGACTGCAGTGTTGGACACTCAGCAACCACACACCCAGTTAAAAGCTGTAACTGAAACGTGCACAAGTATCTCAGCTGATGTGGCAGGCACAGGAGTGGAGAAAATTTAAAAACTAGTTATGTAATAAGTCAGTAGTGTTTGGCTGGGAAGTACTTAAGTACAGAAACATTCTGCACATGGCTTGGCCTGTGCTGACTCCAGAGATCCAGCTGTCCTTCACCCTGCTTTGAATTCTGTAGCAGAGCAAAATTACTGCCTTTCTGGGGAGGTTGTAATGTTAAGGATTACTGTGGTAATCCTTCCTGAACAGCCCAGAACTCATCCACAGCAATGCTGTGGCACAGCAGGCAGCACTCAGGATGAGATGCTTCCAGCAGCACTCCCAAGTCCAGGTTGTGGCAGTAGTGGAAGCTTTCAGCCCCACTGTGTTTATGCCCAGGTGGGCATTAACTCCCAGAGGAGCTGTGCAGTGTTTTGCAGAGTGGCAGGAGCACTGGGAAGATTCTTGGAGTATGACAGAGCTCCCTGGCCCCAGCTGAGATCCTCACGAGCTGCTGGGAGCACAAATCCAGCTCAGGTATCAGCAACTGATGTAAAGAGTTCCTGTTTCCTACTCACCATAAATGCAAACCTCACTGTGTGAGCTCTGGCTTTGTAGAGTACAATAATGTGTAAAACTACAGGACTTCTATTACAAATACTGAATTTATTAAATGCTATTAAAACCTGTCAAAACTAAAAGTTACTAAAAAAATCTGGGATGTGCCAGATCCATCAGTAACACTTAACCAACCTTGTTTTTCACAAGGCAAGGACAAGGGAGTACATTGTTTCCTGTACTTTATTTCTCCAGGCAGAGACAATCACACATCTCTCCCAGTTCCTCCTGCCCAATAAATCCTCTTGGTTTTTCCACCCCGTTCCCAAACAGGTTCAGTGTGCTAATTTTAGCAGATGGAAATGCAGCAGTGTGAACTTTAAACATGGCCAGTCCAACAGAAATGAGGTGACAGCACACGAGTCTACCTGTGCCTGGTAACACACACTGGCCACACCAAGTCACTGCTCTCAAGCACTGAAAATATTTGAGTCGCAGATTTTGCTGTTTAACAAAGAACAGCTATGAAAAAAATCTTTAAGCTTCACTCCCTCATGTATTTCCAAAAAAAATGACCAAGTTGGGAGGGCAGTGCCTCCCTGGATTTGTATTTCCAGCTTCATTAAGTCAAAGACTGACATTATAACTTTTCTTAAGCCATTTATCAAAAATAATCATTTGCAGGGACAAACCCTCTGAATGAGTGATTTTCTTTCTCATTCATTTTTTAGCTTGGTCTTCTAGTAGATCCTTAGCTTCATTGATTTTGGCAGCTACATATGGAGATCCACCTAGAAGAAAGAGAACCTCAAATCAGATGAAAAAAACCCAACATTTGTCTCCTGTGTTGATAATAATGCCAGAGGATACAGGAAGAAAGAGTGTGGTCTTTCTGCCAGTTGTAGAACAAACTGGAAAGGACTGCAGGCACCTGAGTTCAGTCACTGCAGGAGCTTGGTGTCAGACCACCCACTCCTGTTAGGCTGCTTTTATTTTCCTGGAGTGTTTTTTCCCTCCAGTTTTATCAGTCATAAATGAATTGGTCACCACAGACTTAGCACAGTTGTGGTGAGTACAGAGGCACAGAACTAACAGGTTTGCAGGTAACCCTGCCCAGCTCAAGTGCTGCTGTACCAAGGGACCAGTTCAGTTTTCAAACAAGGCAAAAAATTGCTCAGGGAGACTGAGACAGAGCCAACACTGTAAAGCCATGAGGGACAATGACTCTGTTGGTAGCATATATACCATTAACTGCACTATAATGTTTTACTTGAAGATTATTTCAACTTGTTTAGGTCATGTACAACATCAAACGCTATTTTTAGCTCCTGCATATGTTCAGTAAGGTTCATTTTGAAGGTAACTTTCATTTGATAATACCTATGAAAGGCATATCCTCATGGATTATTTTGGATTTTGGTGCATAGAAGGAATTCAACAATCATTTTAAAGGAAGCCATTTTACCTTTTAAGCAATGATTAAGAAGTTAAATGTCAAACACCAACACATGATTCTGACTCACTGAATTTAGAATAGATATAGATGCCCTGAGTTACTAACTGTGAGCATAACTAGATTCTGAGCCTTCAGAGTACCACTAACAGGAATATTTCATAATTTAATGTCTCCAGCAGCTGTGGAAGGCTCAGTATTTGCCATTTATGGGAACTCCTAAGGCATTCCCATGAACTCAAACTCTCAAGTGGTATGTAAAACACACAAGGGTACTCTGGGTTTTCATCTAAAATTAAGGCAATTTTAAGTCTCATTTTAACAAATCATATTCTACCATGGCATTCACAGAAGACAGAGCAGCTAACAAACTGACCTGCTGAACCTGTCTGCTTGCTTTAAAACATCACACACAAAAATATGCTCTAGACCCACGTGGATTAAGGCACCCTAAGATTTCTCTTTGCTCAGTTTTCTGTGGGTTTTTTAGCAGTTGAGGTGGTTATGTATCACTGACTTCCTCCCCACACAATTCTATTCATCTGTGTTAAAAACATGTATTAATTCATCAACAGGACTTAATTTCCTTACCTTTATCTGGATGATTCAGAAGCATGATCCGTCTATGAGCTTCTCTAATTTTATTTCTGTTTGCTGTAGGGCTTTGAAAGAGAGAAAAAAACTGACTTAAGGAACCCTCATGAAATTCCCCAGATCATCAAAAGGTGTCTGAGAACAAGTGAGCACTCTGTCTCACCACCAATTCTCCAGCTAACATGCATGTTTCTCTATTCCTACTACTGATATGTGGTGTCTAAATCCTGGAGAGGCTTTCTAGGGCTCTTCCAAAACACTGAATGTGACAAAGACATGCTACAGCAGTCTAATGGGTCATCCACACAGTTCAGAAGAAACACAACTACGTTGTCACTTTTTTTTTTTTTTGAAAACTTCCTAAAGGCTGTTAGACAAAAAAACAAAAACAAACCCCAAAAAAAAACCCCTGCTTGATTTATTAAGGTAAAAAAACCTTCCAGAACCCCCCAAAAAAACCCTCACAGTTGAAAGTTCTTATTTGATAGATTTGTGTATTTGGCCTCAAGTGCTATGTCAGGGATTGCCACCACAGTCAGATCTACAACGTTCCAGAAGTGAGGAATTTAATCCAGATCCAAGAAGTGGGTTTGCAGCACCTTCACTCTGCATCCACCTGGAACTCTCAGTGCTGACAGGAACCACTGTGTACCATCAGAACTGTGTTCCTCACACCAAGTGAACCCCAAGGCTCCCTGAAATGGCTTATTTGGACCACGTGTGGCTCTGCAATGCTGTTCACCTTTCATTTCTGATCAATTTCCTTTACCTCACTCCTAGTATTAAAGCTGCTTCTCGTTTAGTCATTTTGGGTTCAAATCCACCTCTGTAATAACCACCACTGAAGGCCTGAAAGAAAAAAACTTATTAGTTTAAAACACACTAATTTCTAAGTATCAGTTAAAACAACTCATTATTGCTTTAGTAGCTGCTGAGCTTTTAGTCTGTAAAAATGGCAAAACTTCACTTGTAATAGGAAATTCAGTTGAAGTAGAGAATCATTATTTAAATAATTACTTAAACTGGCCCAAACAAGTTCTCTATTAATCAGTCACCACCAGAATTGCTGCAATTAATTGTTGTAACTAACAAAATACAGGAGAAAATACAGCAATGCCATACAGAGACAACAGTCTGAAGTTATTTCACCAAGTAAAGTTTTAAATAAAAATACTTACAGATTTTGGTAGGTTGTGAAGGGCTTGTTTTACCTGTGGCTCCATTTGCTTCAAAGCCTTTACTGCATAGCGACCTTAAAGAGACCAGCGTCGACTGAGGTTAAATATAGCTCCTTGAACAAACATTTACCAGTTCAGTGCATCTGGGAACTCGTGGATGACAGTGTGGAATAAACTTTTTTTGGGAGATGAAATAGTAAGCACCTTGATCTTTTGTTTCACTCCAGCCATTCACACAGGCTCTCCCGAAAGAGCGCCCTGTAGCAGCGATTAAAGCACCCCGCGAGCAGCCCCGAGGCACTGCCCCGCAGCACGGGGCCCGCCCGTCCCCCACACACCTGCGAATCCGGCTGCCGCTATGGCCAGGCCGACCGCCACCATCGTGCTGGCCTGCATGGGAACGAACACACACGGCGTTTGTTACCGCAGCGCCGGGCAACGAGGGGATCCCGGCCCCTCGCGTTCACCGCGGGGCCCAGAGCGGAGCCAGCGGCCTCTGCGGGGCCCTCGCTCCGCGGCCAAGGCCGAGGCGGGCCCTGGGGAGCCGGCGGGCGGGCACCGGCGCCCCTCACTCACCATGTCCGCCCGAGCGCGGCCCGGCCCTCACCCACCGGCCCGCCGCAAACCGCGGCCTCTGCCGTAAAGCGCGGGGCGGGAACGGCGCCGGGACAGCCCCGGGTACGGGCGGGGTCTGAGGGAACGGGGCGGGGACAGGGCCTGAGGGGCGGGGACAGGGACTGAGGGGCGGGGACAGGGACAGAGGATGGGGACAGAGGATGGGGACAGGGACAGAGGATGGGGACAGAGTGGGGACAGGGGTTTCAAAGAGCTCAGAGTCATAGCGCTGTGAAAGTGGTAGTACAGGCCTTATTGTTAATGAAATCAAGTGATTTCGACCCTGATCCAGAGGCTTCTTGCACGCCAGATTATCTTTTTTGCTTTTTCTTGAAATAAAAGTAGTTTTTCAGTCCCTCCTGAGGTGAATATGTCCAGTTCTGGGCTTCTTGGTACAAGAAAGACAAGGAGCTGCTGGAGAGGGTCCAGCGGAGGCACAAAGTGAGGAGGGGTCTGCAGCATCTCTGTGAGGAGAGACTCGGGAGCTGGGCCTGGTTAGTCTGAGACGAGACCTGACAGGAGACCTCATCAATTCATATAAATATCTCCAAGAGAATGGTGCCGGGCTCTTTCCGCTGTTTCCCAGCAGCAGGGTGAGGAGCAATGGCCATAAGCTAAAACACAAGGAGTTTCACCTCGACACGAGGAAAAGCTGACACACAGTGTGGGACAGGCTGCCCTGGGAGGTCATGGCTCTCCCTCTCACGTGGACACGTTCCCTTATCACCTGCTCCAGGTGACCCTGCCTTGTTAGGGGGGCTGGATCACCTCCAGAGGTGCCTTCCAACCTTGACAATTCCACCTCCTCCCACGGTGATGGAGCCGCCCCGCTGCGCTGCCAGCGCTGCCTGGCCCGGCCTGCACGGCTCCACACGGGCGGGCATGGGGCTGCCATTGCTGAGGGTGGCTACAGAACGAGCGGCAATTGCAGGCATGGCACTCGTGTTTGAATGTTATTAATAACATAGTGTCATCTGTTAATAACACGGTGTTGCATTGGCAAGAGTGCATCCATCTGTCTGTCTGTGGCTCCGGTTTGAAGGTGCAGTTTTGGAAACTGAGTAACTCAGCAGGGACACCATGCCAGCCTCTAGCCCTGAAATCCTGCTGCAAGTGTCAGAGCTCAGGGCTCAGAGTCCTGCTGTCTGACTGACCCTTTGTGAAAGCTTTTCTGCCATCCCCTGTGCTCGCAGAACTTGTCACTGACCTCGGGGACTCCCAGGGGACCCAGTGGCCAAAGCCAGCTGCCTTTTGGCTGCTTAAGGTCTAGGATTCACAAGCCCTCACACAAGCAGTTTAGTGTCACAGCTGACTATTGGCTAAGAAATGTG
The DNA here is from genome assembly GCF_017590055.1 of Onychostruthus taczanowskii. Taxonomy (NCBI): domain Eukaryota; kingdom Metazoa; phylum Chordata; class Aves; order Passeriformes; family Passeridae; genus Onychostruthus; species Onychostruthus taczanowskii. The sequence continues at coordinate 7,177,521 of NW_024499684.1, forward strand.
TAATTTTGCTGGCTTTTGTGCTGGAAGGCAGAATTTTCCTTCCTTGGTGTTTATTTTTCTGTGAGTAATGAGTTTGCTTTGAATGTGTCCTAATTTTACTTTGTGCTTGAATTGTTTTTCTCACTAAACCTTCAAGTGCCTGATTTTATATCTCCTAAGGTAATGTCTGCAGGTGCCTCCTGCCTCTTTCCTTCTCTGTTGTTCTAGTAACACCACAAGGAAATAACCTGCTTCAAAAGGGATAGAGGAAAGGTTTTGGCAATTGCAGGCATGGCACTCGTGTTTGAATGTTATTAATAACATAGTGTCATCTGTTAATAGCACGGTGTCGCATCGGCGCAGCAGTCGAGTGCGTCCATCTGTCTGTCCCTGGCTCTGGCTTGAAGGTGCGGTTTTGGAAACTGAGTAACTCAGCAGGGACACCATGCCAGCCTCTAGCCCTGAAATCCTGCTGCAAGTGTCAGAGCTCAGGGCTCAGAGTCCTGCTGTCTGACTGACCCTTTGTGAAAGCTTTTCTGCCATCCCCTGTGCTCGCAGAACTTGTCACTGACCTCGGGGACTCCCAGGGGACCCAGTGGCCAAAGCCAGCTGCCTTTTGGCTGCTTAAGGTCTAGGATTCACAAGCCCTCACACAAGCAGTTTAGTGTCACAGCTGACTATTGGCTAAGAAATGTGTAATTTTGCTGGCTTTTGTGCTGGAAGGCAGAATTTTCCTTCCTTGGTGTTTATTTTTCTGTGAGTAATGAGTTTGCTTTGAATGTGTCCTAATTTTACTTTGTGCTTGAATTGTTTTTCTCACTAAACCTTCAAGTGCCTGATTTTATATCTCCTAAGGTAATGTCTGCAGGTGCCTCCTGCCTCTTTCCTTCTCTGTTGTTCTAGTAACACCACAAGGAAATAACCTGCTTCAAAAGGGATAGAGGAAAGGTTTTGGTCAAGGTACTTGTACTGTTGTACAAGTGTTTCCTGAGGTGGAAGTAAAAGGAAACTTTTACATTTGAAGAATTGATTGAATCTGTTCATGGCAGAGCACTAGGCTCCTGACAGCCTGTAAGACATGCTTAAATATGGAAAGGGGAGCTAGCAAGTAGAAAACAACTAGATTAATTACTGGGGAAAAAAAAGTCCCTTCAGTAAGAGTAAAGGTGTACAGGTCTAGTATAAAGAAGAGGATTTGATTTTAAGATGGTTTCTTCTTTGTCCCTTTCCTAACAAAAAAGGCCTTTCAAAAAACCCAGAACCACCAGAATGAAAAAAAAAAAAGGGTAATGACTTTACTAGGGTATGGCTAGGATTTAATTTTTCATATCATTTGAACAAATAAGGGTTTTGAATGAGGTTTAATTCTTCCATCTTAAAAGAACCTGCTAGATCCAAATCTTGGTGACCTTCAGGAGAAAACTATCTGAAAGGGAATTTTTTTTTTTTTTATTTCCTTCCTCTCTCTCCCTAGTCCCTGTTTAGAGGAACTGGTAGGTCTACTGGCAAAGGGGCTTTTGCAAATTTATACTTAGATATTCTTTCTGTAGAGAAATTTCTCATTTTTAGAGGGAAAGGACAAACGTTATGAAATGTGCAAACTGAGCTGGGAATGGTGTTGATAATGTGCCTTATTCTTCTCCTGTAAAAGCCCTTTAAAGAACATCCAGAAAGGGAGATCTCAGAATCTTAAGCAAGCTTGTGCTTGCTTAAGATATTTCATCTTTATTAAGGAGAAAGGAAAATTAGGGGGAAGGGCTGGCAAGAGTGGAGGTGGGATGGAGGAATTTGCATTATTAGTACATGAAATAGACCAGAAACTGGACAAGACTGAGCCTAGGGGTGGAATAATTTGAGTTTTATTATTAGGTGAAACAATACAAGGTATCAGAGTGAAATGCCATAATTCCTTTAAAGCATGCTGTATATATTTTTACACTTAGACAACTCAAGCTTTGTTTCTTCCCTCAGTCGTGCCTTCCTCTGAGAGCTAAAGGAGAACTAGATGTGTCCCAGCTTGGACATCATGGAGAGTGAAATCAAAGTTCTGTTTGCTTTTCCTGGTGAGTTCATTTTACAGCACCTTATTCCTCTGCATCTTCTCTTGCTCAGGCTTGTGGTGGGGTAGGGAAGGTCATTCCCAGAGAAAAATTAATAAGTTCTTATGGGTTTAAGTGAAACAGGTGCACTACAGTTCTTATCCACTCTAAAGAATGTCTGTATTTGAAATCAGGAGGGGAGCAGAATTATTCAGTCTTTGAGAAATACACTCTCAGTTGGAGTATACAGCCTTTTATTTTGCCTGTGTTCCTAAACTGTTCCCTTTCTATTAGCCAGAGAAACCCTGAAGTTTTGCAGTTTCTTCTGTCAAGCGTTTTGTTGTACTGCTTTCTACAGGTTTCCACTCTGGGGTTAAAATGCCTCATGATAGAAGATTGCTATTGGAAGCTTTATCTTATAGGATGATCCAAAGCAGCTGGTACATGGTACATAAAGAAATTTTAGTGTTTAACAGAGTCTTTCTGCAGAAATCTGGCTGTACTTTCATCTGTCTTAACTGTGTCTTCCACAGACTGAACAGAAGGTGAAATAGATAGCTGTGCTCTCAGAAGGTTTGTGGTGTAGCTGTCAAATGCCTTTAAGGCTGTTAAACATTTGTTTGAGTAAAAATCCCAGTTCTGTGTTGTCACATGCACAACTGGCCAAAGCTTACACTGATTGTTCCTGTATGTGCACTGACTGGGCAACCTAGCTGTTAAAGGCTTGCAGAACTTCTTCTTGGGGCACCAATTTTTAACACTTTTTTAAAAAAAAAATTTTTAAGATACTTATAACAACAATTTAATTTAGATAGAATATCTTGGGGATTTTTTTTCCCTGTGAAATTTGTTCCTGTTTTTCCCCCTATTTCACCTTCTTTGGCTATGTCAGTCTGCCATTTATAATTTTCATATCTCTTTTCTTTTTCTTTTCATTCGTCCCTTTTCAAATTCTGCTCTCTTTTTGTGTGCCCAGCATCTGTACCAGAGTACAATGCCACACTCTCTTACCTGTGGTTAGATGACCTTGGTGTATGTAGCATCATTCTGTCATTACACTGGTAAGCATAACTATTAGAGTATAGTGTGGATGACACTAATTATAAAGTGAGATTCTCTCTCTTGGTAAGAACAGTTGTGGATTTTCTGATCAAACAAAGCAAGCTTTCAGTGTACTTTGACAGCAGGTGTGAAGTATGTGTGACTGGCAGGTAGCATGCCATGTTCATGGTACTCACACGAGAACTGACTGACACAAGACAATCTGACTTACAGGGGACATTATTTGGCTCCCTGGCTGAGTTATAGAACAGATAAGATTGCTGGAAAGTGATGGAGGGTCAAGCTTTGTCATTGTGACTAAATCAGTCACAAAACTCCCTGAAGCTGAGCTAAGGAATACAGAATCTAGATGTGAATATGTTTTCATGCAACAACTTTTAAAGTCAAGTTTGATACTTACCATTTTTTACCTGTATTTTTCTGGCTTTTGCTTCTTATTGAGGGCCCAGTGAGGAGCATGAGAGAGCTTGAAATTAACAGGGAGTCTTTCTAATGATTACAGCACTGAAATTGTGCATAACAAGTGGTCTGGAAAATTGCAGTTCCTGCTGGAGTGACACTGAGCTGGCACAGGGCACTGACATGCAGCCCCTCTAGTTTCAGTGTTTTTTACCAGGGACATGTTTGTGAAACAAAAAAGCCACAAAAGTTTTGGATTTATCTAGACTTGGCTTTGTTGCACCCTGAAATGTTCCTTCAGGTCATGACTGTGACATCCCTTTTGGGAGTCCCCCAGTTTCCATCTGAGGCAGGCACATGCCCTTTAAACATTTGCAGCTACAGCAGGGGCACCTTTGTCCCTTTTGCACCTCTAAACCAGTCTTTGCTTCCCTCACATTATGAAAGGCAAGCACACTAAAAAGCCTAGGTATAGTACTGGCAAAAATTACAGGAATATTTTATTATAGAGTGAGTTTGTATGTTCTGGTTTCACTTCTTTTTAGGAAAATGGGATGGAGGAAGGGGATACAGGTATCACTGATGTTAATGCATGTCCTACATGCATTAGGATCCTTCAGCTTTCCAAATCTGTCCACTCTGCACAACTTTTTGATTTGTACACAACTCCTAGTTTGCTGTTAATGCATCTCTCTTTGATACTAAACACAAACTGTGAAATGTGCAGAATGTGCACTGTTGTTGCCCCCACAGAAAAAATAAACCTCAAAAAACTTCCATGACCTGCTCATTTGAATGCATAGAGCAATTTGATGGATTTTCCTGCTAATTATACAATTCATCTGCTAGGAGATGTGTTCTTGTTCAGTCTGTATTGTTAAACTCATGCAACACATGCTTAAATCTTCATATGCATCAATGTACTTGTGTGGAAAGTGCATTGACAAGTGTGAACAACTTATATTGTGAATTAAAATTGCAGTGTCATTTGTTTTAAGTCTAGGCTTAAGTGTACAGCACTTTTATGTCAGCCCTTGTTCTGCTTCTTAATTCAGAGATTTTTTCATTGTATATATAAATTGCTTATTTATAATAAATTTACTTTCACATGCACAAATCCCTTCCATTGTACAGAACCATGGGAAAAAAGTAAAATCTAAGATTCCCCTGTATGAAGATGATTAGGGTCATGTGTCCCACTCTGTAATACCCTGCCAACACTTCTCCAAAGACAAAGTATGAGAGGAAATACCATCAAGCCAGGATGTTTTTCCCCCAATTCACATACTCCTAAATGTCCATTCTTGTGTCTAAGGCCACATTCCATTCCCTAGTGCTAACTGAAATGAGTGTTTTGGTTTTTTTTAATGAGCTTTTAAAATAGTTTTCTGTAATGGTATTCTTTCAAATGAAGAATACCACTATGAAATTTGCATCAGTTGGGTTGTGGAAGTGGCATCAGCTGTGCAGTGATGGTTCATGTCATCATGGCCTGATCCCTTCAGAGGATCACCATTGCTACCAATGCTCTTCACATGAAAAGGGTGGAGGGGTTTAGCCAGCAGCTTACCCAGAAGGGCTCTGATGCCAGTGGTACTGATTCCCTCGAGCAGGAATCCCAGTTACTTAAGTTCCACTGCAGTTAGAAGTGCTTCATTTCAGGAAAACAAACCTGGGATAGGTAAACCAAAGCTCAGCCTCTAAATTGTATTGTAGGACGTTTTATTTTAAGCCAGCTGCTGCTGAAGTGTGCTTTCCCCAGAAAGGCTGAGTTCCTCTCATTGGTGTGACCATTCAACCACTGAAGGTGCAGGATCTCTTCATTAAATTATGGCAAATAATGGGCCACAGGATAAGACAGCACAGCAACTGTGTAGCTGCTTGTGAGTCTTTCAGAAATAATGATACTTCTTCACCTAAAGTGTCCAATTAATACCAAGTCATGTCTGAAAATGTAACAGTAACAAAATAATATTTTCTTGGTGGATGCATATGGTTTTCCTAACTACTGTTTATATTCTCCTATCAAACTTGCTGGCACTTGTTCACACCCTCAACTATTTGTGCAGTTATTAAATAGCTGACAAAAGTGTAAAACTATTAGCTATTAGCTAAATAAAACTATGTAAAAGTAATAGTTACATTAATACATTTTTAATGAACATTTTTTCCTAAAGCAGAATAACAAAACCCAAAATTGCTGTATGGCTGCTGCACCTAGGAAAAAGTCAAGTTTAATGATAAATCTGGCCTTAGAGAACCAGCCAGAATGGATAGAGTTTGAATAGGATTTAAAAACCCAACTGTGTGCAGA
>NW_024499684.1:7185813-7355813 GCF_017590055.1 Onychostruthus taczanowskii
TTGTGCAAGTGAAATTTTTCTTCATTTAAAGTGCAAAATCCAAGGAAAGTAAGGGCTGATTCAGCTTCAGGTAGGCTAACTGGGCAAGCATTTTAATAGAAGTTAGTGAAAGAAAGTACATGCAAACAACATGAGACAGAAAACATTAAATGTGCAGGGTGAGTTAGGTTTAGAGAGTGTGATCTCCAGGTCTGTATTTCCCATTGTCTTTTACAGAACTGGACATAGACTGATTGCATGTTGATGTCTCAGGAATGAGTAACCCCCTTCTTACATATCAATTTCTATAAATCATATACCCAAAAAATTAAGTCAGCATATTTTTGCATTCAAACTTTCTGGCTCTGCATTTTCAGGAGAGACACACACGTTACGTGCATCACGCCAGCACTCATTTTCAATAGAGGAGCCAGCTCATAACATGATAAAGGGATAATTCTGTATGAACTATAATATGGAACAGTAATATAACTGCCTATTAATGATGTGCTGGGGTTTGGACTGGTTTGTTAAGGGATTGCAGTCCAAAAATAACATTTCCAAAAATAAGCTCGATTGACTGGAAACTCTGAAGCTCTGTATATTTCACAATATTTGCTTTTCATCTATGCTGTGTCATCAATACCATCTTAAGAGTCCAAACCAATCTCGGTTAGATGCAGACATAGAGGTAGGATGTGGTGGGAAATTTTTTTTTGTTTGAAAATTAAGAAATATCACAAATGAAAGATTTTGAAGCTATCTTGAGTAATTAAATTCTCATATCTACATAATATATCTCTGTAACACTTCATTTTTATGTTTTTGAGGAATTAAAACATGTGTGTCCTTCGTAACATTGTTTTATCAAGTGTCAAAGAAACAGGTGCTTTAAACTTTTGGCTATTGTATTTGGGAGAATAATTTACTGTGTTTCATGTGTTAGTAAGTATAGAATACGTTTTGTTGTCAGTATTTGATGCTAAATACACCCACACTTAATAAGTGCATCATAGTAAGTGCAGCATCAATGAACCGACAGGTTGATATCATCACTGCAGAGCTAGAGAAACATCAGCTATAAATTTGGAGGACCCTCAGTGACATCAGTAGAACTGAGAGATTAATTTATTGCTCTGACACATTTTATCCCTGGCTGTAGCTGCTCAGCACCACACTGAATACAGAGGTCAGTTATTTATTTGCCTTCAGCCCAGTGCATTTTCAGTAAATTCTGCTCTCCTAGCAATCACTTACCAAATGATTTTTCTTCTTTTAACTCCTTTTGCTTGAAGAAGATTGCAGTCTGTCCTGTCTGTTATCACTTTCCAACTCTGAACCTGAGATGGGAGAGGGAGAGGAGAAGGAGCAGCACAGCCTTAATATAATATTTGTTGTTGAGCTGCTTTTGCATTACCTCCCACTGAGCAAAGCGTGAGAGGCACAAGCGGTGCCTTGTCTGCTCATCACTTTGGGGAGAGGAAAATTCCTCAGCAGCAGACTGTGCTGTGTGTGTCAGGAAGTTAAAAATATGCCATGGTTCTATTTCAGATTATGTTTTACAGTAACCAACCAGGATCAGACTGTCCATCAAATGGCAGCTAGAAATACCTCTCACTGCAACTCTTCTGAAAGCCTTATCAAACATGCAAAAATGCACACTGGTGTGCAGCATGGAGAGGTGCTTGCTTTTGCTTCTGCACTTCATGAGGAAACCTGCTGGATTGTCTGCATTATGGCAATAGAGGCACTGCAGATAATTTTTACAGATGTCTCATAACAATCTGATTGAATACCAGAGTGCAAAATGGGAGATGGGCAAATGAACAAAAGGTGCTTTGCAAAATTTTGTTCAGGACTAGCAGGTGTTGAAATTTCTAGATTAGATTATCAAAGCAATTATATTCATTGCCAAATTCTTATTGTTTTCAGATGCAATTGATTTGGGAAATATAAATGCATTTTTATCTTTAGTGTGTTTGCTAATATTATAATGACCTAGAATGCAACTCCCCGGTAGATCTGAAGCTCAAAGAACAGGTAGCATCATTAGCTGCCATAGACTAAAAAACCTTGTAGGGTATAACTGGATGCAGTATAAAATAAAACAAATGACCGTGCTTGGAATGAACTCACAGGAACATGACAATTTTAAGCATGGACCTGCAAAATTAGTGCATGGCAATAATGCATGGCATTGACAAATTGAAAAAATACTTTAAAGAAGATTTTGAACTAGAAGAGGAAGTCTGCAGCAGCTTCAGTCTGCTTTGGAACATGACTTGGAACTGGAAAAAATAGTGGAATTTGTCAGTCTCCAGTTCAGTGTCTCATTTTGTTGCTGGCTGCATTTGTTACTAGGTGAAGTCACAACTTGCACTATTATTTGCATGGTCCTTGCTGTTGCTGGAAATGCAAAACAATTTTTATTGAATAGATCCCTGTCATTCTGGGAAAGGTAATGAAAGAGACTATCAGAAAACTACAACCCTTAATCAAACAATGTGTGGCAAGTGGAATCAAAAACTTGAACACTGAAAGTAGAACACCTTCAGAACTTGTGAAATGTTGTATGTTTTCCTCCTTGGTTATTCGTCTGCAATCGGGAGCTGTGACGATGGTGATGATGATTTTTCTTTAAAATAGTGCCAGTTCCCCACTTCTCCTGAAAAGGGTTTCCCCATGATGTGCTTTATGGTATGACATGCTGGTTGGTGCTTATTCGCTTTACTACAGAGTTTAAGCACCAGATAGCCTCACTATCAGTCTTTTCATAGTGGGAAAGCATCAAAAGCAGCTGAAGTTGTAAGCATTTGTACCTCTTCATTTCAGAGATGAAGTTTTGAGTATTAAGAGTATTTTGAATGGTGCATGTTGATGCAATATTTAGTATTTTGCAAAATAGAGACAAGCAGCTAATTTTTCTTCAGCACCTCTTCAACCACTGTTCTGAGTCTCTACTAACATTACAGGGAGTCAGCAGAAAAAAGAACTCCCTTTTTTCTTTTCTTTCCATCCTTTCTTTTCTTTCTTCATCTTATGGAATCACTGTCTTCATTAAAGGAAAGAACCAGATGACGAAACGTGCACCCAATATGCATGTATGCTTTCATGCACATAAAATTAGTTACTGAGCTAGTAAACTCTTGTATATGCAAGTGTGCCAAATCTCTGAAACTTGGCACACTCCAGATGGAAACATAGGTGCAGTCGGGGTTAAGGTTTCCCATTGAGGCCTTGAAAAGAAAAAATTTGTGTTATGTGAAAGCATTGCACTGGAGCCTTAGCTGGAAATGAAGTTACTGAAATTTTTTAGTGTAACGTGAACATGGAAAAATGCAGTAAAATATACTTAAATTGTTAACTAGGAAACTCCTGCAGATTTCTAGATGATCTTGTGTATTTAGAAGAGATAATGTTATTGAATATATTACTGTATATATCCTTGTAGTTAGTGTCTGGGAGTGTTCCCTGTGATTATAGAGTTATGCCATTCTGCTTTATGATTTTTTTTTTAAATCTAAATTACCACTCATGTTTAGTTCATGTCTTCAAACTGCCTAGAGCAGTTTTAAAAGCAAAACAAAACAAAGCTACAAACCAAAATTATCTTTATGTAAAAGCAACACCACAACTATGTTATAAAAGGAAGATAAAAGGGAAAACAGGATAACAGTGTTACTATGTGGTCAGAGAGAATCTTTGGTTTTGTCTTTAATTAATTATGAATATCAGTATATGCAGAAGTTTCAGTTCTTTCTGTTTATTTTTTAGTGTAAATTACCCACATTTATGTCATGAATATTTTCTTGTAACCCTATTTTACTTAAAGTTGTTGAACCTTAATGATGAATTTTGAGTAAGGCTATAGTATAATGAAGTGCTATTTGTTTATTACTAGCTATAGTATTTAAAACAAAACAAAATCCCACCAAAGAGTTTTAGGAATACAAACCCCGTTGAGGTCTAGTGGACACTTGTGGTCTTAAGTACCTTAATGCTTCCCGATAACTCCCAGTGATTCCCCTGTAATCTTGCTCTTCTGTCAGCAATCCCCATAATTTTCACATCCCATTTGTGCATACACAGAATGTATTGGTCTGCACAGGTTTTTTTAACATACTGGGTTTCCAAATGTAGTAGGTTTAATTACAACAGGAAAGACAGTTGTGCAGAATGGTCAGCAAAATAATCTCCTCACTAGAAAAGCTGAGAAAAATATTAGAAAGGAGAAGAAATATTTTCAGATCAGATTTGTAATTATGGAGCCAGTGAAGCAGAGGTACAAGCAAGTAGCTTGAAAAGGAAGAAGGTGCAAAGAAGGCATCTGAGTCATAGAGAATTCTTAAAGATTCTGTAAAAGTGGGAGGGATAATTTGGGATCAGCTGATTACGTGAGTGGAAAAAGGTAAATTAAGAGCTTTGAAAATATGATGTAATTCTAATTCTTGTCTATTGATGCTGTCATTTTTATAATTGTTCATTAACAAGAATATCAGCTGCATTTTGTGTTTCTGTAATCAGAACTGAAAATAGGATACATTTGGGGTTGGGCTGTTAATGGTCACTTACAGAATGACTGTCAGAAGCTCAGAGGAAGAGTATGGACAATGCTAGTACCCTAATCTTTCACCTCAATCACTGCAAGAATCTCTGATATACAGATATAGAGCATGGTTAAAGTGGATATGACATCCTCAGATATTTTCTGTAAGTGTTGATGTGGATAATGATAACATCTGAGTTTACTGACTATTCAGAAGTCATTTGATAAATCTTCAGCTTATGGAAATGACTAGTTAAGAGAGGATGGTTGTCTCTTTTGTCTTTTAAGTGATAGTTGAAGTTCTTCTTACATATATATATGTGTATGTATATATATATATATATATATATATATATATTTACAAGTTGTGTCTTTGTTTAAAAAATACATAAAAGTGTTCCCACGTACATCTCAGGAGTCACCCATATTGCTCTTACAGTGTGGACCTCCTGATACTGCTGCTCTGATTGCTGTTTCCCAACTGCCATCCTTGGAATGTCAGCACATACAATCGACTGCTTTCTTTTCCTCTAGATTTTCAGATTTAGTGGGCATTTTTCACCCCTTCCCCCTCCTCTGCTTGGATTTCTTTCCAGTGGTTCCCCTCCCCCTCTTCTTTAGTTTACAGACTTCTTCAATGCTTTTTTCCTGTGCTGATTGCAGGAACACCCACCTTTCTGTGGTTTTAGTGGAGCCTTTCATGCTATTTTCTCTGTACCAGCCCTCTAACCAGATATTTAGGCCAATTATTCTGTTCAGTTTCATTATTCTGCTTCCACAACTACAGTAATAGCCCACTTGAAAGATCACTTGGCTTCTTTCACTCTTGAGGCTGCTTGCTAGTTCCCAGAATGGCATCTTCACATCCTGTGATCTTCTGTTGCTTCTTTTTCCCCCAGAGTTTTATTTAAATTAAAAAAGGGTGGGGGGTTAAAAGGAAAACCACGCACATATAAATGAGCAGGGGGACAAAAAGAAGGCCAAATATCAAATATGTGCTTCAAGGAAGGGAAATTCCAACACTGTCAGTTTGCAGGACACACTGAATATCAAATATCATTATTCAGTACATTTTCCACAACAGAACTGACTAAAATTCCCATTGAGATTTCCTGGAACCAGCTTTGCCTGCTCTTTGTTTTGCACTCACAGCATATGAATTTCATCTAAGAAATGGCACCCAGAAAACCTTTACTTGTATTTTGTCCATGTCCATCCATATTAAAAAATGTCACTTCAAAAGCCTCTAAGCACAGGTTTTAAAGGGTGTGTAGACACCTCACATGATAAATTTAGAATCACAGTATTCATGTCTCCCAGATTATACATATCATTTAGATTTAACTTAGGCTTTTTAAAAATCTAACTTTTCTGCCTCCTTTTCTCTTGCTTCTTGTTTCCCTTTCATCTTCTAATTTTATCACTTATGTGTGAAATTATTTGCCTTCTTTACCCTTATCTCTTGTGAAATAGAAGATTGAAGATATGCAGAAATATTTCATACTTATTTGTTGTGTGATGGTTACCAGCAGATGAGAATTTTAAGACTGGATCCTGATTGTTTTGTCTTGATAATCCTCCCATATGGTAAATATAGGTTCTGTTGTTCTTAATAATGGAATTGTTTTTCTAATGTAATAACTGTGCATTGTTATTGAACAATAGAGTAATCTTTTCAACAAATTTACATGTAATTTGTTTGTATCCATTCCAGCCTTTTTTCCTCCTTCCATAAGTAATACTTTTTTAATTGGGCAGCAAAACAGAGGTGACTTGGGGTAGAGATTTTTTCCCCCCAATATTGTATCAAACATCAGAATTGTACCTTATATTTCTAAAAGGGAAAACAAATCCAAATATCCTCTACCTTAAAAATAACAAGAAAAAAATTTTATCTGTGAAGAACCTAACTCATTGCCTCCTGTGTAGACAGTGTGAAACTACAGCGTACTTGAATGATCAGGAATTTCTTGCAGCAAGTTCTTTGATTACCTTAACTTTTAGAAGTTTTTGATTTCTGTCCAATAAGAGAAAACATGAGCCTACAGCTGTAGCAAATACTTTGCTGGCATTGCTGGGGGACAGGGGAGGATCAGCCCCACACAGGAGGTCTTCTCACATGAGCCCAGGGATGGAATGGGCACTTCTCAGGATCAGGGATAAATTACATACCTGGGAAGGTGCAAACAAAAATTCCATTGCTATTCTCTCAGAAGAGCTGTCACTCCAGCACCTTTCACAGCCCATCAGCTCGTCTAAAGAAAACACTGAGAATTCAGAATTTCCATAATTATTCTTATGCACACAATTGTGGATGGGTGGAATGTAGGAAAATAGAGATAGTGATGAAGGTAATCTCGCAAGTCAGTGCTGTGAACAGCTGCCCATGAAAAATCACCAAGAAGGTACGAAACCTTTGTAATAAGATGGCAACACACCGTCACATGGTGAAAAATTTTTCTATAATGAGGGGGCTGGAAAAAATCACGTACAACAAACTGCTTCCAAAGTCAGAAGGCAGAACTTTTACCCATTCATTTTAGTGACATGCTGAAGTAGAAAATAAGATGCAGGTCATGTTCATGCTTTATAATGGTAACAAATACTTAACTTTTTTTAAGAAATATATTTAGAGAAAAGACTAATCCCTCTATTTCTCTATACTTCAGAAACTTGTGATCCACAATCTCATTCAAATCCCAGATATGATAACCAAAGGGTTTTGTACCTAAAATAATTTTGTGGATCTGTATTTATCTTCTCTGAGGCAAGAAGTGATTTATGGAGAGAAGTGAGGACAGGGCCCAGGCCAAGGAATTCTGTGTGTTCAGTGGACCTTGCTGATTAGCTGTACCAGTTTCTTCTTAAATTTTATAATTAAAAGCAATTTATATGGTTTATTGAAACTCCCCACGTGTTCAACAAACATAACATTTGAATAGTTTTTCCTATTAAATCAAATTTGTTCCTAATATATCTCCAAACTACAGTGCCTAAACTTCTAGCTAGATAATGAAGTACATATTCTTGAGGTTATGTTTTTGCATCGATAAAAAAACATATTTGCTGTGATCATTTATTATGCAAGGTGTGTAATGCCATTTATGACATATTTTTGTTCAAATGCTTATTGCCCCAACTTTGTCTACACATTAAAGGGAGCCATGCTAGAGTGGGGACATACATTTTTCTGATTTCTTATTTCTTCCCATTGATGGTCCTGTTATTTTTTCTGACCCGTCCTCACTTGCTGTGCTGAACCATTCTGAGATCTGTTTTTTTAAGGCAATGCTATGTACTGTAGCTTCATCCATCAATTCCTGTACCTAGGGTACGTGAAACTGCCAGGTTCTGTTGCAGTGTTCCTTTTTATAGACTCTCAAGTGAATCCCAACACAGTGAGTAAAAGGACCTTTCCTTTCTCTCTGTGATTTCACAACAGGAGCATGCTCTCTGCAGGCAGCATCTCAAGCCACTGGGATTGCCTATTATTATTTTCAACCTTTTGGGAGGCTATATATATACTTATTCTGTGTTTCTAGGCTTAAGTAGAAGAGATAAATGCCCTGGCAAGCTGTCTTTGTACTCTTCCACACTGTTCTTTTGTGGGATTTACTTCAGACCATAATCTACTAGCTCTCTATGTTGTAAAATCTTGTCTCAGAGTAGTGGAGAAGGATGGCAGAAGATAAAGGACCTTGCTCTTTAGCAGCAGCTAAAGATAGATTTTAAATTTTTCTGTTCAAGGCTTGTGAGGTACATCCAGGGAATATCCAGCAGTGTGGTATTCTGGGTGAGCTGTGTGGCCAGTGGAGGGTGTGTTTTGGACCAAGTTTATCCTGAAGAACTGCAGCTCCCATGAAGAGCTGTTCTGGGAGGGCTGCAGTCTAGGGAAGGACCCAGGCTAGGCCAGGGGAAACCTGTGGGCAGGAAAGGAGCAGCAGAGTGGAGCTGTCAGGAGGGGACTACAACCCCCCTTCCCCGCTAGGAATCCAATGGTGCCAAGTTTTTTTGGCAACCCTGATTTAATACATTTGCCAAATGCAATTTTACCTGAGCAGTTTCCCATCCAAGACACCTTTTTGACAGCATGGTAAAATTACCAGACGTCTCTGACAAGCACATTATAATTCCCAGTGAATATCAACTTTTACAAATGATTCATCGGGAGCTGGCTAAATTATCTGTTATGACATCAAGCAATCTGGTGATTTTGTCACTGCACAGAAAATGGCAAAAACCTTTGAATTTGTTATCCCATTAAAATTGTCCAAAGGTACAACCTGACCCTGCCTGGAATGCTGTTTAGGTACCAAGTGTGCATGTGGGTGTGTGGTCTGCAAGAGGACAACCCCGTGTCCCCAGGGGTGGCAAAGGAGTCCCACAGCACCGCTTCCTCCTCAGTTATCACTGACATGTCCGCTGGCAAGGCTGTTTCTCTACCTTTTTTCCCTCAGACCTGGGAGGAAAACCTCTCCAGGCAGTGTTCTGCCCATTCTTCAATGCATTTTTGGGACTGGTTGTGGCTGGCAGGAACCAGCAGTGTCCGGGCAGACCCCACTGCCCTCACCACCCAAAACTCTGTACAGGTGGTGCTGCTCTCTTCTTCCCTAAGCTGAAAAGGAATTGTTTCTCTAACCTAATGCTTATTTTGAGAGCTGGGATACAGAGGAAGGAGGGGTGGCCTTGAGAATTATCATTATAGCTGATGATGGCAGGAGGTGCCATCACGGTGATATTGAAAGAAGGCCAGGGAAAAAAAAAATTCCTTATGCCTTTGAAAGAGCTGAAGCTGCATGAGGAGTGGCTGAGGCCACTTGGTTTGTTCAGCCTGGAGAAGAGACTGAGCTCAGACTTCACTGAGGTCTGCTCCTTCCTCATGAGGGAAAGTGGAGGGGCAGGTACCAATCTCTTCTTTCTGGTGGCCGGTGCCAGGACTTGAGGAAATCTCTTGGAGCTGAGATGAAGAAGGTTTAGGTTGGACACAAGGAAAAGGTTCTTAAGATGTTCTTCACCCAGAGAGTGGTTGGGCATTGGAACAGTGTCCCCAGGGAAGTGGTCACAGCCACACGCCTGACACGAGTTCAAGGAGCACAGGTTGAGATTCCTGGGGTGTCTGTGCAGGGCCAGGAGTTGGACTCAGTGATCCTTGTGAGTCCTTCTTCACTCAGTATATTCTATGATCTATGATTCTATTTTCTGTCTCTATGCTTGAGGTAGAGACATCATGCCTATAATTATAAATAGGCATGCTACTTCCAAGTACCTTAAAAGTTTTAAGTACTTGAAAAATTTTAAAACAAACTTGTGTGTAAGATCTTCAGATCAAACATTTCTTTGCCTATTCTTAACCCTTGAATTCTTCAAGGAAAACAGGCCTCTTTTATGATGCAGAAATCTCCTGGAGATCAAAACCTTTCTCATAAAAAAATAACAGAAATGGCTGAAGCTTTATAGATTATGGGATAAGAACAGACATTATCTCAGGTGCCCAGAGAATGTAAAATTTGGCATGGTAATGAGAAAGATGGTTAAATTCGTTATTCTGATGTCAAACCACTGTTCCAGTCACAATTTATGAAATAGCAAAATCTTTTGAATTCATTAATGTGATGAAATTGTTCAAACATTAACACAGTCTTTGTGGAAGAATTAGAGCTGAATGATAATGTCTGAAACTCTACTATAAATACAACCATCCCAATATTTGTTGTTTCTTTAATACATCCTGTGAAAATGTTTGGAAGATGCTGAAGATCCAGAGGAAGGCCAAGGATAGAAATTCTGTTCTGAATTTATTTTTTAAAATAGTAATAATAAAAAACACTATGAAAAAAGACCCTGCCATTTCTTTTGCAGACCCTGTTGCCATTCTTTGTCTGGGATTTCCATAGAGAGGACATGGGAAAAGACCAGTGCCAGTAGGAAGGAAAAAAGTGTTTTCATGTATGATGTATTTCAACACTGGAAGGAGTCTGCAAGCTTAATGGAATTATTTTGTGGGTTTTTTTCTGTTTTGGGTTTTGTCCTGTTTATTTCTTTGTTCTGTTTTCTTTTTTCTTCATAAGGATTATGTTTGCTTTTATAATCTAAGAAATTTCCAAAGGATCTGCAAACTGTTAAGCCTATAGTTACAGAAAGCATTTTAAGTGTTGTTTTCATCATATTTCCCAAGAAATATACCCTTTAGCTAAATTAATTTTTGGGTTTTTTAAACTAAGAATTCCTGTTTACAATAACTCATGTTAGCCATTACATACAGGTGAAAAAACCTAAAGCTTTAAGTACATTGTATTAGAAATGCATTATAATTATCTCAGCCTTACCTGTGGCAGAAACATGTAAGACTGAGACCTTGTTGTTTATTATTTCACATCCACTTAACTTTATCAGAAGGTTTGAACAATATTACAGCTTTTGGGATGCTAATTTGTTTATTTTGTTTAAAATATTTGGTAATTATCTTGTAGTATCTTTGCTTGCAAAGCTACTGGTTATGTTCTGGCATTTGCCAACTTTTTTTAATGCTCTCTTTTTTTCTTAGTCCTTTAACGATTTGATTTGTGATCTGAATGTTTTGCCTGGTCAAAAGATGTTACCTACCAAATTTGGTGAATATGGCATATTAATATTGAGTTGTGTGGGTTTATACAGCCAAGTTAGAACAGAAATACTTTTGTTCCTGCTTACCACGTGAAGGAAAAAATGCACTTTGTTCCCAAATGTCTGCTCATCTTTCTTGTGCTCCAAGGCGACCACTACCTTGGTGTTGAAGTGATTGGTTTCAGTGTTTGGGAGGCTTGAAGGGATCACCTTGAAGAACTTCGACAGAATCTCCTGCTGGATTGTTGGGAATTGTGTGGGCTCAGAAGGGGTTAAACAGTCTGAGATGATGTGCACTGTCCCAGAGGCACTCAGTGAATTCCCAGTCTTTCTGCTCTCTCTTGTATCATGAAAGACACTTGTTTAGTCTCAGCAAGACTGGATGAAGTCTATTTTAAGTCATTACTCTCAGAAATAACTTCCCTCTTTCTTACCCTAGCTCACTTTGTCTCTGGTTCTTATCTCTGATAAAATCTTGCTCCCATTAAAGGTCCAGGAGAGTATTGTCATTCATTTAAATGAACTCAGAATGTCCTGTCTTCTTTTCTCCCCCAGTGGAAGTGTGTATTTAATGTTTTCATACCTGTGTGAGATTTTCTTTTCTGTATAATTTTCTGAAGGGCATCCAAACACATGCATTCTATTCATGTGGACAAGTAAGGCATATGAATACTCTTATCCATTTAATAATGTAAGTGCTGCTCTTTGAAATCAGAGAGGTGAGTGCTATTTCCTATTTCTGGTTCAGGTTTGTTACCTGCACCAGCTCCTTTAGGACAACAGTTTGGGAAAGTAGGAATGTCAAAGCTGCTGCCATGCACTGGTGAGCTTTCAGTGTCACCAACAAGGAGCTTCTGGTCTGATTTTGGGAGCAGTGGCCAAATTCCATGTGCTGACAAACCAGAGCTTGT
This sequence comes from Onychostruthus taczanowskii, assembly GCF_017590055.1. Classification (NCBI taxonomy): domain Eukaryota; kingdom Metazoa; phylum Chordata; class Aves; order Passeriformes; family Passeridae; genus Onychostruthus; species Onychostruthus taczanowskii. The sequence continues at coordinate 7,197,853 of NW_024499684.1, forward strand.
AAAGGTGAAAGGCTCTGTGCCCTGGGAAAAGGCTTGTTCTATGGAAAACGGTCAGTGCCCAGTCGTATTCTTCTGAAGTCATAACTCCATTTCACTTTGACATTTTACAGAAAAAATGAGTTTTTTCCTGCATTGCAAAACCATGTCAGTGAGGAGCACTGCACTGATATAAGGTGATGAATTGGGCTGATTTCTCAGAAGTGCAGTTACATACCCTGCTCCCTGCTCAAGAGCTGAAACTAATGCCCAGCTTAGCTGCCAACTGCAGTGTCCTGTTTAATGAGTTCGGTGACTTCAGCCCTCCAAAGGTATCTTTTATTACATCAGAAGTCACCACAGCTGATAACTGCAATATTTGTTGATAACTCCATAGGGATAAAAAATTGCACTAAATGGGCACACAGACTGAAATTAGAATTACTCACAATTGTTTTGAAATATATTACAGGGAATAGAGATGAATAAGCTATGATAATAAAGAAAAGAATGGGGATTTCTTTTAAAAAGTGTCCTAAAAATGAATCTTTAACAAGAAGACACAATTTTAAAGTTTATTAAGCCCTTACAGGAAAGTTATTTTACCAAAAAAGGATATTTTTTAACTACTTGTAATTGTCATTGCATAAGAATTTTAATCAACTTATTTCTTTTTATATTGAATTCCTGGATGAAACCACTTACACAAACCATTCTTTAACAACCTGTAAGTATTTATAATTATATGAAATCTCTATTAAAAATCTGAACTGCATAGGAAAGGGGGTTTTTTTTGTTAACTTCTTGTGGTTTTTCTCATGGAATAGGATAAAATGAAGTCTGAGGTAACCTTGTTTTCTAACTCACATTTTGTTGAATTCAAATGAATTTAATTTATTTATGACTGTTATGAACCCCTGTAAAAATACATTCAAAAGACCTACACTCCAATCAGAATATATGTTTGTCCAGCATGCAGGTAACACACACGAAATTCTCTGGATGCTTTCTGCTCCTCCACATTGGCTTTCAAGGCATGTGTATAATTATGTGTTCATGTTGTCATGGTAATTGAAGTTGTCAGGATGTGGAAATCACTTGTGTTAGGCTGGAACAGAGAATTCCAATTAAAGATAACCATGAGATCATACTGTTGGTGTTAAGTTTCACATGGACAGAGGTTATTCAGAGACGGATCTTCGTTTCACTTGCTTAGGTGGTATCTAATACTTCTCAAGGATTAGGATTGCTCCACATTGTATCTTCATGTGTTGGGATAACTCCTTCAGGCTATTGGTGCAGATTTTTACGATGTATGGGGATTTTTGACCTGATGCTGTAATCCTTTATGAGGAGGTTAATTCGCGTTTCATGAGTTCAAAGGCACTTGCAATGAAGTTTCATGTTTGGTTGATGCAGCTGGAAGTTCAGAAGGGAAAGGGGAAGGCTTAGGAAGAGAGCTAAACAGATGTGCTACCCCTTGGAATAAAATGGGACAGGGACAGAACTGAGTCTGTTTGGCTTAGACAGTGTTCTGATTTTATAAAATTTTGAGAGCAAGTTAGTTTAAATCTTGACGTAATTAATAGGTTTCACAAGATTTGATAAAATTATATTTTCAGCTATTTTTGTGGTTTATGATTATCATAAGATAAAATAAGTGGAAAAGAGTCTGGGAAAAAAATCAAGAAATTGTCTTGAGTACAGAATCTGTTATAACTAAACCATTCCTGGCAGACATTTTTCTGACCAGTTTCCAAAGCTATACAGGATTTTTTATTTTCCTTGCATGTTTGTTTTTACCTCTGCAAAGTTTTTTTTAATGTTTAACTCAAAGCTCAACTTTTAGAATAGAAGTGTATATTTGTTTTATATAATGTTTTTTGAAGTATTTTTTAGAATAAGGTCTAATATTTCAGTCTTGCAGATTGTTTTCTAGACTGCTGCTCTTTCTAATTAACTGCATCTTTTAATCTGCAGGTATTGTCCACAACTAAACAGCATTCCATCAAAAGCAGGTAAAGCAAAAAGATCATTTCAGATGTCATTCGGTGCCTGCTTTATTCTGGCTATGAGGCTTCCAGTATGATACCTGCTTTTATTTGCAATAGCTTTGTGGATTCAGGTTTAGCTTCTGATCCAGATCCTTTAGTGCAGAACTGTTTTGCTGTTTCCTGCTTACATTTCTGCAGTTCATCATTTCTGAGAGTAAGAATAATGCAGCTACCCTTGAGTCACACTTCGTCTTCTGCAAACCATTTCTGTTGAGATTTTTTGGACTCTAATTGTGTCTCCCAGTGTGCCTGCAGATGTTCCCAGCTTAAACTCATCTTCAAATGTTCCCAGGCAGTGGTGGGATTTATGGCATTTTCCTGGGCAGTGCCAGGAATGAGACTCCATGATCCTTGTGGGTCTCTTCCAACTCAGTCATTCTATGATTCCATGGAGGGTTATGGAGCAGTCCCTCTTCTGCCATCAGGATTAATGATGAAAATACAGAATGGTGCTGGTTTCAGTGCTGAGCAAGAGCTCCATTTTCCTTGTAGACACTGATAGCTATAGCACAGCTTTTTATTTCTATTCTATTTATCCTGTGGTATCACTGTTTACTTGATGTTTCTTGGTTTTATCAGGATAAAGTCCTATGCAAAGATGCCAAAAGTGTTTTAAAATCATGAAATGTGGCATCAATTATTTCTCAAGGCTTGTTACCTCATTGTGCCTTGTTCTTGATGAATCCATGCTCACGTACTCATTTCCTGCTTTCCTTTTAGGTGACTTACAAACTGAAAAAGTAAAGAGCTATTGGTGCAGATTTTTACGATGTATGGGGATTTTTGACCTGATGCTGTAATCCTTTATGAGGAGGTTAATTCGCGTTTCATGAGTTCAAAGGCACTTGCAATGAAGTTTCATGTTTGGTTGATGCAGCTGGAAGTTCAGAAGGGAAAGGGGAAGGCTTAGGAAGAGAGCTAAACAGATGTGCTACCCCTTGGAATAAAATGGGACAGGGACAGAACTGAGTCTGTTTGGCTTAGACAGTGTTCTGATTTTATAAAATTTTGAGAGCAAGTTAGTTTAAATCTTGACGTAATTAATAGGTTTCACAAGATTTGATAAAATTATATTTTCAGCTATTTTTGTGGTTTATGATTATCATAAGATAAAATAAGTGGAAAAGAGTCTGGGAAAAAATCAAGAAATTTTCTTGAGTATAGAATCTGTTATAACTAAACCATTCCTTCCAGACATTTTTCTGACCAGTTTCCAAAGCTATACAGGATTTTTTATTTTCCTTGCATGTTTGTTTTTACCTCTGCAAAGTTTTTTTTAATGTTTAACTCAAAGCTCAACTTTTAGAATAGAAGTGTATATTTGTGTTATATAATGTTTTTTGAAGTATTTTTTAGAATAAGGTCTAATATTTCAGTCTTGCAGATTGTTTTCTAGACTGCTGCTCTTTCTAATTAACTGCATCTTTTAATCTGCAGGCATTGTCCACAACTAAACAGCAATCCATCAAAAGCAGGTAAAGCAAAAAGATCATTTCAGATGTCATTCGGTGCCTGCTTTATTCTGGCTATGAGGCTTCCAGTATGATACCTGCTTTTATTTGCAATAGCTTTGTGGATTCAGGTTTAGCTTCTGATCCAGATCCTTTAGTGCAGAACTGTTTTGCTGTTTCCTGCTTACATTTCTGCAGTTCATCATTTCTGAGAGTAAGAATAATGCAGCTACCCTTGAGTCACACTTCGTCTTCTGCAAACCATTTCTGTTGAGATTTTTTGGACTCTAATTGTGTCTCCCAGTGTGCCTGCAGATGTTCCCAGCTTAAACTCATCTTCAAATGTTCCCAGGCAGTGGTAGGATTTATGGCATTTTCCTGGGCAGTGCCAGGAATGAGACTCCATGATCCTTGTGGGTCTCTTCCAACTCAGTCATTCTATGATTCCATGGAGGGTTATGGAGCAGTCCCTCTTCTGCCATCAGGATTAATGATGAAAATACAGAATGGTGCTGGTTTCAGTGCTGAGCAAGAGCTCCATTTTCCTTGTAGACACTGATAGCTATAGCACAGCTTTTTATTTCTATTCTATTTATCCTGTGGTATCAGTGTTTACTTGATGTTTCTTGGTTTTATCAGGATAAAGTCCTATGCAAAGATGCCAAAAGTGTTTTAAAATCATGAAATGTGGCATCAATTATTTCTCAAGGCTTGTTACCTCATTGTGCCTTGTTCTTGATGAATCCATGCTCACGTACTCATTTCCTGCTTTCCTTTTAGGTGACTTACAAACTGAAAAAGTAAAGAAAATGAAAATAACTAGGCTATGTTCTTACCTCCCCCTTCTACAGCTGGCATAATTTTTGCTCTTGTGAGGGCTTTTGTACTCATCTCCATCCATCATGTCCTTTCTGAAATAATTCTGATAACAACTTTCAGGCAGTTACAGCTCTGATATTCATCCACTTTTCCAAGACTTTGGGCAAATGTAATATGGCATAGCTAACTTTGAGTTGTTTTACTTACATATTTTTGTTATACTTTCCCTATTCTGTCCTGACGCTGTGAAAGCTGCTTTAAGATACATAAATTCTGGTTATTACAGGGTCTTGCTATTTGACAATTATCAAAAATTAAGCCATCTCAAAAACAAATCAAAAATATTACTGCTACTGTCTCCTTATGCCAGTTACGGGATCTTCTACCCAGAAATAGGTGTACAGTAGTATCTGTACTTGTAATATAGAAATATTTTTTTAATATAAAGAGTAAATGTTCTGTGGCTCAAATCTGTCTGTTTCTTAGTGGCAGTCAGTGCTTGCCTAATGATTTCCTTTGAAAATGACACATATCTATGTGGGGTTTTTTTGGTATGTTGCCTTGCTCCTGCCTTTTAATCTGGAGTACTCAAATTATGTTGATGCTATCACAAAATGTGTTTTCTGCCTGGTCTGTATCTTTTTTCAAATAGCTCTTAATATTCAGTTTGTCTTTCTTGGTGCCACTGAGCACAGAGGCAATACTTTCAGGGTGTTATCTATAATGATTACAAGAGCTTTCCTCTGTAACTACTCAGTAGAGCCCCTCACAGAGGATATAAAGTTGGGATTAATTGCTAATCATTTAGTAATCATCAGCAGATCTCTGGAATAATGGAAAGATATCATTACCACTAGGGCTTCATCAATGATCTTGTGTATCTGAGCTGCTTGGGGGTGTGTATGCTCTGTCACTGATTCTGGTTTTTGTGCTGGCAGCCAAAACTTAACACACACTGCTGCTGTTTTGCTTGTCTTCATCTCCTCTCTGCTTCCAGAAAGTGTTTGCAATGAATTATTTCATATTTTTCTGTGCTAATTAATGTATGTTTGTTTTCGGTAGGACTCTATAATTCAACAATCCATTGGCTTCTGCAGCAAAGTTGTGGCTCAGAAGTTCCTCCCCTGCACCCAGTTTGTAGCCTCCCATGTGTTCTGTCTGGCTGTTTCTGAATCTTAGCTCACTAAAATGTGCTCCTTTTTAGCCTGAATTATTTAAGTGTCTTTACATAAATACTGCTGTGCTGATAGGTGGATCTGTGGCAAAGAGCCATGAGTCAGTGACTAGCTTTATTTGTGAAACTGCAGTATCACTGCAGTGGTAGAGCTAAAAGGAGAAATTCTTACATATCTCCAAAAACTTGGCACACACCAGCTGCTTGGTGCTTGTGTAGCTGGTTGTTGAAACCAAATTCTAGACCACTGTCCCCTGCCATGGACTGCTGCAGGTAGAGTGTGGGTGCCATTTACACCTGAGCTGCTGTTAGCAGCCTGGAAGGGGGGGTTTTCAGCTGCTTTTCATGTTTTGGCTTTCAAATAAAAATATTTGCATGCTTCTGCAGTTTTACCCTATTTAGCAAATTTAATTTTAACAGCTTATGGGAAATTCCTACAGAGTCAAGATGTATCTGGAGCCATAGTTCCATGCATAAAAGTTTTCTGGATAGTTGAGTTTCTACCTGTATAAAGAACTGGAGGCAATTTTGATCCTGACAGGATCAGAAAATATTTTGATGCCATGTATTTGGCTTCAGGGGAGTGAAGGTTTCACCCTCTGTATCTCTTGCTGATCAGCAAAGCCCAATGCTGATGCTGTGGAAGGATTTTCATCTCCTAAGGAGCAGAGGAAAAAATTCAAATAATTGACTCATAAGGGTACCTAAATATATTATGAGCATTTTAAATGCTGGTTTGCACTCTATAAAATTGTGTGCCATCTCAGGGAAACAGAAATGTGTTGAGACTTTCAAACTCTGAGGTGTTGTTCTTCTATAGCTCAGACATCCAAGTTTCCCATAATTAGCAAGGTTTTTTATAAAAGGACAGCAATCCAAAGGTTCATAGCTATTCCTGTAATTTGATTACAAGTGTAATGCCTGTGTAACACCTTTCTGCCTGTGATGTTGTGTGTAATCCTGTGTGCAGCTACAGCTCTAGGAAGTTCTATATTAAACTCAGTGCTGTGGTTACTCGTGAGTGAAATCACTGGAAGCATCTTGGATGAAAAAGTACATGGAAGGATTTAAGGCAGAACATGGCAAAAGCAAAGGCTACATTTTAAATGCTGTTTTGCACTCTGTATAAAATTGTGTGCTATCTCAGGGAAACAGAAATGTGTTGAGACTTTCAAACTTTGAGGTGTTGTTCTTCTATAGCTCAGACATCCAAGTTTCCCATAATTAGCAAGGTTTTTTATAAAAGGATAGCAATCCAAAGGTTCATTGCTATTCCTGTAATTTGATTACAAGTGTAATGCCTGTGTAACACCTTTCTGCCTGTGATGTTGTGTGTAATCCTGTGTGCAGCTACAGCTCTAGGAAGTTCTATATTAAACTCAGTGCTGTGGTTACTCGTGAGTGAAATCACTGGAAGCATCTTGGATGAAAAAGTACATGGAAGGATTTAAGGCAGAACATGGCAAAAGCAAAGGCTGCAATTATCTGCAGCTGAAAACAAGTAGCTTTTAATATGTCCATTCACCTAAGAAGGGAGGGAGAATTATAAACCACGTGTTCTTTCTCTCCCTTTTTCTATCATTTCTCTTCTTCTTTTTCCTTTATACAGTTTATCACCCATAATTTCAGGATGTGTTTTGTTTCTTTAAGCTGTTTTATCTATAGGCTTATGAGGTCAGTCATGTGTGAATTCTTTTGTTAGTCACCTCACCTTTTGCCTTGATGATAGAAAATTGATCAGGCCTAAAGTACAAGTTCAATAGACAACCCCCTTGGTCCTTTGTCTAGGAGAATAGCTACCATTGAAGGCCATGAGCAGGTTGCTATTAATATGACAGCCTGCTCTATCTCCCACTGTAATTTATAATGAAATACCTAATCTCCATTATTTTGATCCAAGCAGGCGATCCCATGAAAAAGTCTTTTCATCCAGTTCCCAATGGCAGTTACATGAGAAATGGCAAACCAATAATTTTTGTCAAGTTTTTTAAGCCAACAGAAATGCTTTTCCACTGCTACAGTTTCAAAAGGCACAGATAAAGCTCATTCACTGAGATGAATGAAAAAGCCATCTGGGGTTTTTCTTTTTGACTTCCTTTCCTTTTCTCCATCCTTGTAATCAAATTTGAGCAAAATCAAATGGGGCTTTCTATGAAAGTACCTTTTGTTGATCTGAACGAGCTGGTAATTTACAAAATACCCTTCCTTTGTGAGGAAGGCTAAAGAAAAAAAGAATCAGTAGCTTTTAAAGCTGGGCCTTGGTGGGACTCTAAATGCAGTGAAAGCAGTCTGTGTTGAGAGATTGAAATGCATTTCAAAGCCAGGCCTGAGTCAGGGTACAGGGAAGAAAAAACCTATGTGCATTTTATAAGAAGAAAAACCTGAATGGGAAGGGGAAAAGAGAGAGAGAGGAAAAAATCTGGATAATACATTAATCATTATTTTGGAAATTGTCTTCCTTACTGACACATACTGCGTAACTAGTGATTGAGAACTTGGATTTTTGTTCTATTATAGGCATCTCAACATTTGTCTGTGCTGCTTTAAAGTTTGAGAGGCAAGGATCCTTGAACACTGCTGGACTATGTTTTAAATGTGTATATATATTTTTTCAACTTTGCTTTTTGTGGTTCTTTTTTCCTTTTTTTTTTTTTTTTTTAACCTTGCCTGTGAAGTATTATGAGGAAAAATACTTGCAGGAAAACTGAATTTATTCTTTTTGGCATGCTAATGTTTATTTTTATTGTATTTCTGCTTACCAGATTTCCTAGGGGTAATTATTTCCCACTGACTCAGACCACAGGACAGTGTGAGCATCTAACAAATAGTAAGTTTATGCCTTGTTTTTATTATTTGTATTTTATGATTAATATGAAAAAGCTGAGAATGATTAATTGCAAATTCAGTATTTTAAGAATGCTGTACAGCTGTATAAATCTATTAATAAGAAATGTTGATGTGTTTAATGCTTGTCATCTCTGTTACTTACTCTAACTGTTTAGTGAGATAGAGATAAGTGCATTGTACTGTGCTGAAGATAAAATAGCTAGAGAAATAAACATCAAATTATGCAATGATGTGAGCAAGCCTAGCCCATATTTTAATCTTTGCTTATTTACAGGCTTGCTTAGAATGCAAAATATTTCTCCCTTTGCAATTCTGTTTTGAATCAGGATATTAATGCATTTAAAAACAGCTTCCTGGCTGCACAATATAAAATGTGACCGGCAATTTACAGAAATGTTGGCACTCCTAGGAGAAACTCTGGGGTTAATTTTTATTTTTAAGAAAGCTTCACATGTTATTTTTACCTTGACTGGTTCTGTATTATGATAGGAAGAGAGAGGTATGAATGTTACTGATTTAAATCTGATTATTGTTGCTAATGAAGCACTGGTAAAACCACAGGGGCTTTTTGATTTTTCTTTGAAAGGCAAAGCTTGTAAATAACATACAACTCTGAAATTTCTGTTATAAGCTCTTTGTTTCAGATGAAATGAGATGAGACATGATTTATTTTGTGTTTCTTATGCATATGTGTGGACAATGTTGTGATATACACTCAAAAAGCAGAATATAGGAAAGCAGATTGGGCTAAGTTTTTGCTTTTTAACATTACCAAAAATCCCAAGTCAACCTTATAAAGTTTGAATGTGGTTTGCATTAATTAGTGCCAAATTATTTAACAAATAGCTTATAAAGTATTTTCTTCTACATACCCTGACATTTGATTGAAGTGGAGAATGTCAAAAAGCTACTTTTGTGGCTGAAGTAATTTCCCACTTCTAGTTCTTACTGTCCTATTCACTTTCAATTTCCTTCAGGATTTGTTTTCTCACATGGTTTTGAGCCATTTGCTGCCTCCTAATGACTGACTTATAAAACAGCAAACATGGAAAATTTCCAAAAAACTTTTTCTGGAGCTGTCACTGCTGTATATTTTGCAATCATCTACCATTTTTTCATGTATTTATTATTGATGAAGAAATCTGTGAATTTTTCATGATTCTGCTCTGGAGTATTTTTAACAGAACATCAAACTCTCCACCCTGAGAAATGCAGGATAAATAAATGCCTTAACGGGAACCTTTCCTAGGGCTGAGTGGGGGAACAAAGACACAAGTAGTTGTTTTTGTTTTGTTTGGATCACGTCATTTAGATAATTTAAGAATCTCTGCTTTCCCAGGCTGGCATTCCATTATCATAGGGCACTTCTCTTGGTCAAATAATTGTCTCCTGCCCTCCCTGTTTAAAAATCATAATTGATCTTTGTTTAATTTTCTGTTCTTTCTCCTTTATACCCTCTTCAACTTTAAGACATAGTCTTCAACAAAGACTTTGTCAAACCTGTTGGGGTTTAATTGATTATTTAACAAATGAAGCAATAACAAAGCAACATAAGGTCTCTCATGGTCTTATCTGTGTATCAAGGCTTGTCTGCTTACTGTGTTTTTGCCACAGTGCAGCACCAGTCTGCTCAGTAAATTTTGTGACCTATCAAAATATAAGTATTCAGAATTATATGGGACATGGAGAATACAGATTTTTCTTGATGTAGTCTTTTCCCTCTCATGAGCTCTGTAAGTAGAACAAATGGCTTGAATTGGGATGAGAGGGCTGAATGGAGCCCTGACTTTGCCTCCTGTTATTTATGCGTATTTGTGGATACTTTCTAAACTTTTCCCTGCAAGGAGTTGCTCTCAGTGACAGCACTGCATTTGTGGCTGAATGTTTGTAAACCACTGTAAGGCTCTTACACATGGGTTGGATTTTACAGGAGAATCTTCAGCTGTGCCTGATTTTGAGCTGCCAAGTTTTATGTTTGAACTTTTCAAGCTCAAGCATGTTTAGCATTACAGTATGAGGAATTAGCATAATAAATTACTTGCAGTAATTTTTTTCAATAAATGTCTTCATCATTTTAATCATCTGTTGGGAAGGATTTGTTGCAGGAAAGACTCATAGCAACAAAATATTGCTACTTTTTTTGAGAATGTATATAAATGTATACTCAAGTGATATGCTTAATTTTTATACTCTTTGATTTGACTCCTTGAGAGGAGCTTACAGTAATGGCACAATAAAATGGGGGACTAAAGTTATTTAGTGAGCTAACGAGTACTTCATCTGTTAGAGAACACAATCCAGTGCAGCATAAACTGAACGAGGAAATGTACACTGTGACAGGTTAGCAGCACCATGGGTGAGCTGCTGGGTCTGTTGAAGTGACTGTTGAAAACAATCAATAATTCTACTGCCCATGCCTAAGGTGTTTAATCAGATGGTTTGGGTGTTTAATCAGACTGGGTTGGATAGGGATTGGAAAAGATTTTCAATGAACTTTTCAGTGGCGTTTTTTTTATCATCTCAAACAGTGAGAGGTGGGAAGAAAGGACAATAGTTCCCGGGTCTGATGTGCCCACTAGGGTTCTGCATTGCCTGCAAGAAACACTTTTCTTTCCAGTTAAGTTTTTGTCACTGAACATTAAAAGTGAACTCAGCCTTAGTGAATATACATAGCAGCTTATGAGATTTGTATTCTCATATAGATTGTAAGAAAATGCAGATTTAGGCAGTGTCACATCTAGAAGGAGTCCCTTGAAGGAGAGATAAAGGAAAAAAAGGCTACAAAAATGTGTGGGGACTGGAATGAGTATAGAGTGTTAAAGAAGAGATAAGAGAAATTCTAAGAGTGGTGGATGTTGTTGAGGTAAGGAAAGGGCATTAACCCTTCCATGTTCCATGTGCCCAGGTCTTCTCCTCAGGGTCCTGACCACCTTTTAGATTGACTGCCCCAGGGCTGAGCGCTGCATTCAGTAGAAATTGATGTCTGTGTTCCCATTATCCTAAAACCAACAATTTTTTGAAGTTGATTTTTCTCACCGTTGTTGAGAAACACAGTGTGGTGAACCTAAAAGAAATACAAGCTTCTCCTCTAAAAGACTGCAGTGAGATTTCCCCTCAGGCACTGGTGAGCAAAGCAGGGTCTGGCTGCAGTGCTGCTGGGCAGTCCTGGTTCCATTTTTCTGCTGGCAATGCTCAGTGACCCAGCTGGGGAATTGTGGCAATGCTGATCTCTGAAGAGTAAAATGGCATGCACAGTGTTCCCTTTTGGTCCATGGGGTCCATCCCTAAATATCTCAGGATGCTTCCAAAATTCTGATTATAATTTAAGGGTGGGACAGCAAGATCAATGCATTTAAGTACTGGTATAGGATTTATTGTGGTCACTTAGCATTGTTGTGCTTATGGCATTTCCAATACAATGTGAGTTTGGTGTAGTCAGGTCTGTAATGAATGCAAGATTTGCTGTTCAGCATGAACTGTGTGATAAAGTGTGTTTTAGGAGGGTTTTGTGTGATTTTTTTTTTTTTTGTGGGGGTTTTTAAACACCTTATTCCTTGTGGTTTTATAGAAGACTTGCAATATACCTCAGAAAATTCTTGATGTTATTTTGAGCACTTAGAAGGGCGTAACCTTTAGTCAGATCTGATTGTGGGTAGCAAATATTTCATGTTATATAAAGGATGATACAGAAAGAGGTGCTCTTGGGGAGTATGTCTCTCTACAAAATAGTCCAATAAATTACTTAATGTAACCCATTGTAATCCACCCAGGGACTGAGAGTGTACAAAAGTAGAGGTGAAAAGTCATCAGACTAGTCTTTAAAACTATATTTGTAAATTTTTTATAGGATGCATTGCCATCCTGTAGAGTAGTGAGGCTTGGATAACTGCTTTAAAATACTCTGTCAGTTTTATCCTTTGGTTTGAGTGGAGCAAAGTCACTGAGGGCAGAGCACTGGAATTTGTTGTAGGGAGTAAGTGCAGTGATGTGGCCATTGCCCCCAACAGCAGTGCCTGGTTTAATATTTTGTCTTCTCTTCCCTGCAGATTGGGGAGAAAAAGTATGCTATTCTTGTAGTTTTGTTGCATGGAGAAGACCTTTTTAAACTGACCATTTGCTATTTAGCTGTTATTTTTTATTGAAAGGTCATAAAATCTGTTGCACAATGGGACTAGGGTTGTAGTCTTTTTATTTTCCTGGTTAATAAAGCAGACCTGGGAGACACAGCGATGAGTATTTGTGGCTTCAATTTCTTCAGGGACTCCGTTTTTAAGGGCATACCAGCAGCAACATGAGAATGTTCTCTACTTACAATTTGTCCTCAGACTTAGAAAGCTGGAAGATAAGAGCAGAACTATAGGAGAAAGGTGCCTTGTAGCCACCCTCTGAAAAATCTTCATCTGAAATAGGGTTCAGATGTAAAAGCACTATTTGCTGCAAGGCTTTCACACTGCTAGACTGCTTTTCACCTCAGATCTCCACTGTGATCCCTTCTAACTGATTCAGGGAGTGGTAGATGTGCACTCATGTCCATTTCTGTGTCAGGTGCTTGTAGCCCTGGAGAGTCTAACTGGAGAGCATCCCTTCCACCTGACTTAGAAACATAACTCTGTGCAAAATAGTTTTGTTACAGCCAGTCTGTAAAAGGTAGGATATATAGAATAGCCATCCTGGGCACTGTGTTTTGTTGGATATTCTTCATTCTTCTAGTGAGTATCCTGCTCACAGGGATACCTGAGGCTCCAGACAGAGTCATTCATTACCTGTGCCATGATGTGCAGAGAAGCCACAGTGGCACTTCTGCCCATCCCATCTTCTGAGCAGTCCCACTCAACCTGAAGAATTATGAAAAAAGGTTTTCACATACTTGCTCTTTCTGTTTGGAAAGAAAGTGGTTTAAATCAATTATCCTGAGTTGAGCTCTGGTTAATTTTGATTGGTAGTGAATTACATGCAGAAAGATCCCAAATGCTGTTGCTTTCTCACATCCATGTCACGAGGACAATCTGTAGCAGATTGCAATGTCTGTTTCTGGTTAAAATGGCAGGAGTTTTTTGTGGTGTAAATTGCTTGTAACTGTTGTTCCTTGGCACTGTGTAACAGGAGCCAGGGGCTTTGAGAGGCAGCAGGGAAAGTCCTTTAGAGTGGCAGCATCTTCCTGGAGCTCCAGTAGCCTCTTAAACCACATCCTTAACTATGCATGAGACAGTGGAGCCCCTCTGTTTGAAACAGAGGGCACCTGGTGCTGAATTGCTGCCTTAAAGCATGGGGTGGGACAGCTATGGCTGAATTTCACTAATTCTACAATCAGCTTCAGCTAGTTAAAGAAAAGATAATTTTTGGGCCTGGGACAAATACTATCTGTTAAAGTCAAGGGCAAGCACAAACTGGTGGTGGAAAGTCCTTTCCTTGTTTCTGTGTCATGGATAAAACCCACAACTAATTTTGAGATCATAACATGTCATACTCATTTTTCATTTTATGCACCTTATATATTTTTTATATATAACTGCATCTTAGATTCCTGTTTGAAATATTCTTTATATATATATATATATATTAGGGGGTAGAATTTGATTGAAATCATCAAAGTTCTGGATCAGGGGGTTATAGGGATGTTTCCTGTTCCTTTTATTTCAAACTGAAGAACGTTATGATGTACCAAAAATATGTATTTTAGGTTTTTTTAACTTTTTCTTTTTTTTTTTTTTATTTTTTTCTTTTTTTCTTTTTTAATATCCCTTTTCTACACTGTTTTGTCTTTCTTTACTGCTGTGTAATTCTGAGAGCTTTCTAGGCCACTGACTGATGGCTTTGGTGTCTGTTTATATACTCAGTAACAGATCCAGTTCTTGACTGGAGATTCTAGGTGCTTCTTGCCTTTTATCTGTGAAAGCAGAACAGTATTTTTATACTGGCCTTGTGTATGTGCATAGAAATAATTGCACCAGGAAAATAATGTCTGACTGGCAACCTTACAATCAAAGGTTCTATTTCAGTTTAGGAGATTAAGGCAGGGCAGATTCATGGGCAATAACAAATTAAAGACTTTTTATCAAGTCTTGAGTGTTGTGGAAATGTGCTAATTATAGCAGGACACTATTTTCTTAACTTAACTTTGCAGATCTGTGAACTTAATCTTGTTCTGTCAGTAAAATACTTCTGAATCTAAGGGGAAGTGGTACAGCTGTGTGAAGATCTTGGGAAATATTTGTCCACTTCTAGGATTGTATTTGTCCGTGTCTGGGATGTTTGTTTGCTGTGTGAAGCAATTGTTGTTGCCCATTCTGTGGCTCACAAGTTATGTGATAAGAATTCTCATAATTCTTTGTTTCAAAAATAAAGAGTAATGGACTAAGAATATTAGACTAAGTTCCATCATGATTGCAGTGTTGATAGACCTGACACTGTGTGATGGTGCCTCCTGAGTCAGAAACCTGGAGGTGGGTGAACTTCATTGATTTATGCATTCAGAAAGTACAAACCCTTCCTTGTGCAAAAAATGCCCAGTTACAGTTTAAGGAAGCAAATCCTTGTGAGAGCTCTGCCTGTTCTACCAGCTCTTATGCTCTAATGCCTCCTGTTTCCTCTGCTTGAGCATCCCTGAGGCTTTTCTCATGGAAGCTTTGCAGTGCAGCCTCTCTGGTGTCCATCCGGCCAGGTAGGTGTGAATTTTCTGATCCATGCTGCTTTCAGTGCAAGTCAGTTAGAAGCAGCAAAAGTGAGGGCAGAAAATATGGACTAAAGGGAAATTTGGAAGATATTTTGTAGAACAGGTATGCAGATAACTGACTAAATAATGCCTGGGAAGTGTTGTGGTGTTTGAGAAAAATTAAAATAAGCAACAGGAATTCTAATCTGGATTTCCCCTCCCTGTTAAACGCACATGGCGAAGGGCTAAGGTGTTATTTTGGTTTTGTATAAATTTCTTGAAAAAATTCACCTTAAATGTGCAACATAAAAGTTCTTTTGAGTGTTTTTTTCCCAGTCATGTATATTTGTCTCTGTTTATGGAAAAAGCATAGCCTCCACATTTTCACCTTAAATGTGCAACACAAAAGTTCTTTTGAGTGTTTTTTTTTCCCAGTCATGTATATTTGTCTCTGTTTATGGAAAAAGCATAGCCTCCACATGCAAGAGAATGTAGGGGGGTTTGGTAGCATACAAAAGCAGATATAGGAAATAGTTGAGTCAGTGTAAACCCTGAATGGATTTGCAACAAAGAGTGAAGTTAAAGTGAATTTGATTTAAAACCGAATACACAACATCTTTTTTTGCTTGCTTTCATGAATTTGCTGTGTAAATTCAGCCTATTACAGATAAATGAAAGAGAGGAGTTCTAAAATGAAAAGTAGCTGTAATGTGCAGATTGAATGTTTGGGTGGGAGTGAAAGTAGGAGTTACTGGGTTGGAACAGATTCCTTAAGATCTGTCACATCATACCATTAAAATAAAGAGCTAGACATAGTAATTTTAAAGGGATATTGTGTAAAAGTTGAGAGATATTAATGCAGTAAAATACATTGATGGATTCCAAACTTACGGTCTGTTATGTGTATTGTACTGACATAATCACTGTAGATAGCAAAGACTTGCTGTGGGTTCTGATTACAGTGTGTTAGGAAACTTTGATTCCATCAGCTCCCTGTGTGTGTGCTTGCAATTTCATTAGGCTGTTCCTGTAATGTTTTTTATAAAATTTGTAATATAATCAAAGAACTTAATGAAAGTCTGTATTCTTTCAGTTTTTACATTCTTTCAGTTTTTACGTCCTCATGTGAGAAGGCCAAAAGAGGCAGAAATAGCTTCAATTTCTTTTGTCCTGCCATAGAAATTGTAATGGTCATGGACAACTCACTTTTATCTGTTCTCCACTGATATCTTGTCTCATACTGGTAGTATTTTGTTGATAAATAATTTCACAAATATTTAAAACCTATAGATAATAGTGTTGTATAAATTACCAAGGTTTTAGCTACAGCAGAATATAAAACTGAACAGTACTTTTCCACAGCCAGGCACTTTATTCTGGATATGTTTGCTCCTGCTTGGTTCCCCACCTGTCTCAGCTGGGCACCTCACTGTCTGTGCCTGTGCTTGCTGTGCCCCACCTTCCCATTTTGCTGTGGGGTCCTTGGATGTGGAAAGCAGGGGATTTTCCTTAATGTATCACAAAACACCTGAGGAGAGGCGTGAATTCAACTCAGTCTCCCAGCACTAAATTCTGATCCAGTCTTCTTCTCTCTTCCATGGAGAGCCCGTCTGAGGCTCCCTGTGAGGTGTTGGAAAGCCTTTGCTGCTGTTGTATGTCACAAAAACATAAAGAACTGGGAAGAAACATGAAGCCTGGATTTTCTGCAGTGCAGAATGGCACCTGGTATATCATTAAGGTGGTGCAATATACATCAAAAATGATATATAAAATATCTGAATTTTAAAGCAATATTTATTGCTTGTTCTTCCATTTCTTCAATGTTTTACAAATTGTATCGAGGAACAAAACCACTTCTAAAATCCCTTAAGAAAAGGAGAGACACTTTTTAAATGGATGTGAAGGTTAAGATACATATTTAACAAAGCCTGGGAACTTGGAAGTGTAGACAGCCATTGTCTTGTCTTAACCCAACCGTGTGAGTAAAGGATACAGTGTCAGATGTAACTTTGAATTTTCCTGGCTTTTGTCACTTCACATCACAACCTTAGCATTAGTAATATACATTTTTTTGTTGAGGAACAAAAGCAAAAAATGTATTTTGACTAGTAAAATTAAGAAGATGACATGTAAATCATGGAAGTTCACTGTGCAACAGTAATGTGTGTCATTTTTTTAATGCAAGTGTAATTCTGCATACATGGTAACTACTATCTATAGCTACAGAAATATCACCACCTCCTGCCTTTTGGCAAGAAACTGTATTTTAAGTTTTATATATAGATTACACAATGACAGAGAGGATAAAAACTTTTAGCTGAGCATTATACTTTAGTATAGAGCAGGAACTAAATATAGTTACTGTGTCATCACAGTAAGGTTGCTTTGTGGCAAAAACACAAAAAAACAAACCAGCAGAGATGTCCATTACTGCTGTTATACGGTCATTAGAGACAGATGAAATTTGGTATAGAAGCTGCTGATTACAGGGATCTTATCATGAGTGATAACAATCGAACCTGAGCAGTGGCATTTCAGCCACTGGCACCTGTTCTGTGAACTCCCAAATTCATCTCATTAGTCTGCTTTGAACAGAGCTTGGAGATTTCAGACGGGGGGAGTGATGAACCCTTTAATGAACAGAAGGAGCACTTTTGGCTGCTTTTTCCTTGAGTGCAGCAGCTCTTAAGGCCTGTAAGCAAGACTGCTTTTCTTCCCCCTAAGGAAGCAGGAATTGAACCCATATGCAAAGCAAGGAGACAGCAGAAGAAAATCTGATAGCTCAGGATGGCTGCCCCACTCCTCAGCTCTGAGCTGCTCCCTGTCCTTTCTGTCTTCTCTCTCACCCTCACTCCTCTTCAGTATCAAGAGGAGGAAAGGCTCAAGGATTGAAACTGCAGTCCTCATCCTGATCTAACTGTAGTAAAAATTATATGGTTCCAAGGGCTGGGTGAAGGTGGGTAATTGGGAAAGGGAAGAGCTGGCCTGTTTCTGGCCAGGAAAATGAGCAGACATTAATGAATATAAAATTTACAATGGGTTTCTGACCTCCAAGCCCCAAATAATCTGCAAGTAAAGGTCTGTTAGGAGCTTGTGGAAAGCTCTGTTGAATCAGGACTATTGGATAGTGTCATTGATGTGAATTTCTTACACAAGCAGAGCTGCTTGGCAGAAGCAAAAATAAACCATTATAATCTGCATTTTTGTTTTGAGTTTTTTTTTAATTGGTGGGCTCATTGAGCTTCAATATAGAACAACTGAGTCAAGTGCTGGGAGTCAGTTCTGAGCTGTCCTGTTTCTGTTGCATTCAGCCAGCGAGTTAACTCTCATTTGAGGTTTGAGGACGTGATCTGCCCCTCCCATACTAGGGATTTCCCCTTCTATGAGAACATTTTCTATTTGCTGAATCATGATAAATTTGCAAAAAGAGCAATTTCAATTTAAATGGGTGGTACTGCCAGCTAGCACATTACCAGGTGATTATAGACCCTTCATCTGGGATATGAGAGTGTAAAACTCCTCTAATAAATGATGACTATTTGTACAAAATCTGGACATGGCTCTATTGGGGGAAATTCAGCATTAAAAGGAACATTATCACCTCTAGCACCATCTTGTGTTTTCCCTTAAAATGAAAGGGGAAGAGGGTGTCTTGAGCTCCATCACAAAGTACAGAGACTGAGCTATAGGTGTGTTACTCACTCTGAACATGCCACTGACAAGCAGGGAGATTTCAGCACAGTTATTTAGGCAGGCGCCTAATTAGGCCTGCTGAAAAATAAGGAAATATCTGCCCTGATTTGATTTGTGAGAAATAAGGGATGATTTTCCAAGCTTGAGGAAAAAATGCTGGCAATTCTTCTGCAGGTTTTAGTTGTATGGCTTTTAAAATCTCCCTCTCAGTGATTTGGTTCTTTTGTGCATCTGGACCATAGTACCTGTTTGTGGGTGGTTTTCTTTGGGGTTTTATTGTTTGGTTTTCTTCACTGAGACTCAAATTCACAAAGATATATGCCTGCTTAACTGTCATTTTCCTAAAAATATAATTTACTTTGGAGATCTGGTCCTAAGAGCCTGATCCTGTAGGAGTCATGACACATCCTGGTCCTGATGCTGGAGCCAGTGGAGTCTTACTTCATGTGTGGAGCAGAATAAGGTCACACACAATGTAGGTTCTCTGTCCTGTGTGTGAGATCAGGAATCACCATGGTTACTTATCCGCTCTTTCACGCGCGCTCTCTCGTGCTCGTTCTCTCTGTTTATTTATTTATTTACTTACATTTTTTCTGTTATGTGTAATACAGATCCTAAACCTATAGTGCAAAACCATTTTCTTTATGAAATAGTGGCAGAAGTCTTTTGAATGTTTATTGCTTTGCAGCAGTGGTGTATCCATAAGAGTCAGGAAACAGCTGGGTGCTGATCACCCAAAGTGTGGCCCTTGACCTCAACATCCCTGCCTGCAAAATAAGAATTGTTTGCCTTATTAATATAAAATAGTTATTGTTTGCATCACCATTTCCAGCTTATTATGGGCTTGTACATTTCCAACATCAGTGGCAGCCTGTTACCTGGATGTTAAGTTTTGCATAACTTACATTAGGAGTTTCTGTTTAGTACTGAGGGGAAAGACTTTCAGGACTGGAGTGACTCAGTGGTCCCATTTATGATGTAGCTGTCCTGGTGCCTGTCACTTAGCAAGTCAGTGCTTTAGAGCCTCCTGAATGGTAACATATTACCAGTGCAATCCAACTCCATAAATATATTTTTATATCTAATTTGAAGACAAAACATTAAAGAATCACGCCTGAGATTTTTTTTTAAAGTGAAATAAATATTCTTGTGCATCAAGTATAGCCTCCTGCTTCTTGATCATCTCACACTGGCAATAAGGGGAGGGCAAACAGCTGTGAGAGCTTGTCATTATGTAAAGTAGATTTCTTAGCAATCAAGTTACTGGTAGATAAAGTTCTATAGAAATATTTTAGTTTCTAATTTCTCTTTAAGCACCACAGCACTTATGTGAATCTGTGGAAAGTTAGGCACCAAATTAAGAGTTGAACTACCTTTGTGTGTATGGAAAAAGGAGCTGTTTCAAATATTTCTGAGAGCATCGGTGATAAATGTTGCTTTTTTGGTGGCATCTGAGTTTACTTTGGTGATATGTGGTTCTTTTTAACAACCTGTGAGAATGTAGGTGACCTTGATTTCCTTGCTGTAGCCTTGGGGGAGAGACTGATACTGTGGTGTATTTGGATAATTTTTCTTCCTTGCATGAAAACAAATATTGTACTCCTACTGTGCTGTTTTGGTCTTATCTTACTTGCTGCACTTAAGCCATTGAGTTTATACTACTGCATTTATAATGTAGGCTTGCCAGTTAAAAAAAGAAAAAAAAAACCAAAACCCAAAGGAGGCCAAGATACTGTAACAAGCTAAAAAGAAAGTTAATGGGAGGAAAATTGTTCAGCTGAAAAACAGAAACATTTTGTTTCCCTCCTGCTTTAGAGCAGATTTTGAGCAGTGTTTGTTTGGGAAAGAAGACAGTCATGGAAAATAGAAGGTAGGATTTTTAAAAAGGAAAGTAATGATGGAAAACAACCAATAGGAATATGGACAGGTAAAGAATAATTAGCGATCATCTTTAAATAGCATAAGAGTGGGAATTTTTTGCTCTGTTCATATCATTCTGTGTTGTGCCTTTTGCTGGGATTTTACACATTAAGATTGCCACGTATTGCTTAGTATTGTTAATACTCAAAATCCTGGCAAAAGGTTGACATTGTAATGGCTCTAAAGGACCCATTTCAATGTAAATCCTAAGGGTCTATCAATGTGCAGGGGATTTATGTGGGTGAGTCCCATTAATGGTAATGGGACTTATGTGCGTAAATCTCTTCTGCATTGATGGGGAAATAGACTCCTTAGTATGCAAAGTCTCATTTGAAATCAAAGAGCATTTGCATAAGATCCATACATGGCATGGAACTCTGTGTGTTAAAAACAGTATGAAAAGAAGATAATACACCTTAACTACTTTAGTGGATAAATACTAGTGTAAGAAGAGTATTCTTGATCGTATGTATTTTAAAAATGGAAACAATATTTACACAATTATCTCCAACTACTAGAAACCAGAATAATTGCATTTTTATTACTGTGGATGGCTTCTTTTTACAGGCGTTTACTTGAGCAACATAATTACGTGTAGTTGCAGAAATTTTGCGCCGAGCTCATGTCCCAACTTTCTGCATGGAACGTTTCATTTCGTACAATTTGGAGCGCAAGCAAGAACCAAGAGAGCTTTGCAGCCCCAGTCCTGCTGCAGTTCACAGAGCCTGTACATACATCTCATAAATACTCTCAGGCGACATGGTGTTCGCTTTGACTTGAGACACCAGAGTGGAAAATTCCCGGTGCGCGCTGCTGGTTCCCAGGATTTCCTCGGGAAGCAGGGAATGTCCGGCCCGCGGCCGCGCGGCCACCAGGTGGCGCTGTTGGCAAATGTAACGTGAACGGGGCCGCGATTTTGGAGAAGCTGAAACTCGGCTTCTTCGGCCTCCTCCTGGCTACACGCGGCTGTTCGCCCTGCTAAACT
Organism: Onychostruthus taczanowskii; assembly: GCF_017590055.1. Classification (NCBI taxonomy): domain Eukaryota; kingdom Metazoa; phylum Chordata; class Aves; order Passeriformes; family Passeridae; genus Onychostruthus; species Onychostruthus taczanowskii. The sequence continues at coordinate 7,219,424 of NW_024499684.1, forward strand.
GCTCCGTGCCTGCTGCTTACCCTGGGGGGCTCCAGGGGACGGGGAGATGTTGCAACAGGGTGATAGCGTGGCTTGAGAATAGCCGCAATATTAATGAACTGCTTTGGGCTTTGCTGCCTGGCATCCAGGCATGTGTTGTTTTAAAAGCTAAGCGTGAGCGTAAACAGTTTGAGAGTTCTGATATTGCTGCAGTTTTGAGGTGGGTGAAGGCGGGAGTAACTTATTTAGCTGATGCAGACAAAAAGTAGAATGGTCATTCTTTTCAATAGGAAGAGGAACCTGGATTCAGGGAGCAGTTTAAGGAGGCAGCTTTGAGCTTGTGTGACTTGGCAAGGTTTCATCTGCCTGCAAGAGGAAAAGCTAATTTATGTCTCATGTAGTACTTCATCTCAGGAATTGGTATCAACTCTTCCATGAGACTTCCCTCCTACTCAGGGGCCCTCTAAGGAGAAAGAGCAGAGTTGAATGTATTTTAATATAATATTTTAATAATAAGCATATATGCTTTTTTGTGTTCAGGATGAGCTTCTCAAAAAGTGAACTCATTTGATATTGAGATGAAATTGTTGAATCTGTTTTCCTTTATCGTTTATGCTAATAATATTGATCTTACCACCCTTATGACACTAGCCAGTGCATACTGAAGAATTAAGAGTTGCTCTAGGAATGCAGTTTTAAAGAAGATTTAACAAGCATTACTGCATATAATAAACTTCCCCAAAACACCCTTTTATTGTTGGACAGAACAAAAGTTGTTTATGGTTTATATCAGAACCATATTTTTAGATACAGAAGGTCTGTATATTTATAGAGGGTAGTGTGTGAATGGCACAGGTGAAAGCAACTGGTCCAGTTTTTCAATGAGTTGATACTTCTGTGTGCATTGACTTTTGTCTTTCCTCTCCTGTACAACAGCATAGAATATGAATTTATCCATCCTGATTATGGAGCTCCTAGAGGAACTCTAGATGGTGGACCAAGTACTTATTTAGAATGATGACCGCTATTATGACATAAAGCCAGATTAGTTTTTTGTTGTTGTTGTTTTTTTTTTTTTAAGTATTATACTGAATAATATTTCATTACTTTTCTTAAAATCTTAGTGGGAAGCCTGAATCCAATGACAACAAAGACCCTGGCTTACACCCCGAAAGAAATACATCACACTTGGTACCATTAAAAATGAATTTGTATTCCTGGGTGTCCTCACAAGAAAACTTTGCAGTGCTTGTTTTTCTGAGCAGCTGATGTAAATGGGAGAGCTGCAGCTGTTAGGTGGAATGGGAGGCAGGATGTCTGATTGCAGCACCTTGCAGCATTTCAACTGGGTGGTGAGGAGAGGAAATGTCAGAAATGCTGGTGCTCTAACTCAGAATGAATTGTAGCTAACAGTCTATGGAAGTGGCCAAATATTTATTTTGAAAACAAGGAAAAAAGCCAACCAAACCCAACTTTATATAAATGCAGCTTTTATTTAAATTATATATCTTCCTAGCTTCTAGACTTCTGAAAAATCATGTAATTTTTTTCTTCTTAAAATAGTGCAAACTGCTAGCAAATTTAGTATTCATTGTTCAAAGACTGTTAAAATCCACTTGAAATAATGTGCAAATCCCATCTTTCCAGTAATAGTAGTTTGTTAATTAGCAGAGCTGCCCAAATACTGAGATTGTGGTTAAAATGGCTCTGAGTAGGAGGTGGTAATGATACATTATAGGCAGTGTTCATTAATTCTGGCAATGAGAAGAATCACAGATGCGCTTTAAAAAAAAGGGCAGTGGTGAGAAGAATCACCTTGAATTTAAGTGCTGAAGTCTGTAAATTGTGACTATTAAGAGATGAAATAAACACAAAGTAGCTACCACATTTGGGTATGGTTAGTGCAGACATTGAAAGTAACTTTGCTCGTGGCAGTGAACGCTGAGGTGCCCACCTTGGGCAGCTGAAGCCCTGCTGGGTGTGGTTCCATGAACTGCAGAGGTGCATTTGGTAAAGAAACAACCTCGTTTGTTGTAGAAGAAATGACCATTCCATTTCTGCTGTTGTAAAAAACCCCCAAAATTAATGCATAAACATTTTCTGTCCTGAAGAGCTGTGAGAGGGCTGTTTGGGTTTTTCCTTTCCTTGGGGAACTTGAGATGTGTGTTTTAAGAGAGCTTGTAGGAATGAGACAGAAATGAACAGAAACTTCTTCAAAGCTGGAGATCCCCTTCCATTCATAAAAAGAAGGATCTTTTTATTCTTTCTGTTTCCTTTCAGAGCACAGTTACTTGATGAGGTCCAGTAGGCTTGATCTTAGTCCTAAGTCAAATCTGTAGAGAAAAACAAAAATAATTCTTCATCTCTTCTCTCATGGCCTCAACACTATCATCTAAATAAATAGAATAAATTAAATAGAAGGACTTTTTGGGGGCTCCATTTTTAGCGGTCTTCTGCTAGTTTAGGAGTTTGTCTGAGGAGCTCTGGTAGTTCTGGGATCCTGAGTCTTAAGTCTCATGGCTGAGAATTGATTGGGATACTCCACTGTTTTGAAGATGAGAAATTTGTCTTATTGGATGACCAGTGAAGATATCATCGTCTAGAAAGAGATCAAATAATTTTGTGTGAATAACTGAAAGTAAGGCTTTATTTTTGTCCTGGTGAATAGTCCAATTTTAGAATAATGGAACGAGTGACCAGTGTTGTTGTATCCATCTTTTTTAAGATGGCTAAGTTATTTTAAAACAAAGGATTTTACTTTTTCTTTTCCAGATATTATCTGGTATTTGGGAATTGCTGAAAGATACAACTTCTTTGCCTCAATGCAGATTAAGATGATTGAGAGAAAAAATTGAAGTGCCATTGTAAGGAACACCTAAATAACTGCTATCTTATAAAAGCAAGTTTACTATGTGGAAAATAAGTAGCAGATTGAACAACTACTGCTACTTTTGGGGGGGTTATATGGATAAGAGAAAGGATCATGACAAGTGGGAGTCCACTCCAGCTGTCATTTGGGTGCCTTGGTCATTTCTGCATTTTGTTTCTGGATTGAAGTAACCATAATTGATTTTAATTTTGAAAGAAATATCTCTATGCCTTTGATATTCCACAGGGAAAGACTTTGATCTAGAAAATAGCTTGTATTGCTATAGTTTCAGGTGTTCCTGGTCACTGGATGTATGGCAGGCAAAGAGCTCACAGAATGAAATTAGCTGAAGACTTCAGTGTCTCTGCGCAAGAGCAAGGCCTGAGGCTGCAGCTGCTTTAAACGGAGCAGCATTGCTTTGGCCATGGGTCCCCTCAGCTGGCAACACTTTCTGTAGAGCACCACGCAGCACAGTCCATTCTGTGCCTTTAGGTGTCTGTGCTGTGTACACCTGAACAGCCAGAGGGGTGTTGTGCAATGAGGTGGTGCCAGTGCTCTGGTACTGCTGTGGACCTGTGAGAGATCAGTGATATTTTTATTTCCTTTTGTTTACAGGAATGTCCACCTTCTCTACAAGCATAACTCTAATCCAACAATAATTTGTACAATTACAGCTGTGTCTGAAATTCATTATGTTCCAAATGTGTACTCCCAAGGATGACTAATGTGCTTAGGGGATTGTGCATAATGATTGCTTGGCGTTTTATAGGTTTGATCCAGGGAGGGGGTAAGATCCTTGTACAATATTCTGAGCACCCCAATGTATCATCCAGAGACACCAGCAGCCACATTCCTGGTGTGTGCTCTGCAGGATACTCTGTGTTTGTGCTTAAAAAATGTCATTCCTCAGGATATTTTCAGAAGACCAGGTAGAATGTAAATTATGTGTAGCCAGACTTCAGTTCTGCTGGTGGGATGGACCACCTTCCTTTCAGGAAACCTGTGAGAACCCTGTGTGTTTTTCCAATATTATCCAATCCCTGATGTGCATTGGGGTGGGAGTAGGAAATACCCATGGGAAGACATGAATAAGATCTCATGTAAATGAGGGGCACATGGTGAACTGGTGTAGTACTTGCACCTTGAAGGGGTACAAGCAAATCTCTTGAGCAGACCCTAATGGTATCTGAATCTCAGGTTTTATAGATCTTCTTTTTTTATTTTCTTTATTTTTTTTCCCTTCTAAATGCCTAAGAGGTTTTGAATTAATCTTCTCAAAGCTTCATGTGAGTAATTTTTAAGTGGTGTTCAGTTTCTTTGTTGTGTTTCTGTAAGTTAGTGAATTTGATTTATTTTAAGAAAGTGTTTGCAGTCATAATTAACAGACATATTAAGCTTAGCGTTAATTACACAAATTGGTGTGAATATCTGATTGAGTCCTGAGAGGGTTAGATTTTTCCCAGCTGTGAGAGATGACATTAAAAGATGGATAATTTGTAATTTAACTGCAGGAGTTAAAGGAATTTGCAATAAAATCATGAATGTCTTTGTTTCTAAACTTTAATAGCAAAATATTTTATCATCTTGGGTGGCTTTAATATACTGGTAATGTGATGGAGAAACTAAATTGTAAGTCTATGGTAGACAGAGAGCCAGGATCTTCCTCTTTTGTGGAAAATACTGATTTTTTTTTTTTTTTTTTTTTTTTTGAAGAGTGAAGAAGATCTGACTACTTATTTGTGCTCTGTAAAATCCCAGAAATCCCAAAAAATTACCCCTTCCTTTCAGAGTATTTTTGTCATGTTTTGTAGAAGATCAAGAAGGAAGGGTATACATGTAGTAACTTCTGAGACATGAGAGGTATTTTCAACTGACACTCACTATGAATTTTCTAAATATTTTTTTAATTTGTGGAATAATTTTCCCCATTTTCTGTTGGAATTTTCAGTGCAATTCAGTTCAAGGCCTAGTTTGAAGTTGACCTTGCTTTGGGGACAGTGTAAGTGTTGGGTCAGATAACTTCCCAGTTATCTGCAACAAAATTTATTCTTCAACAAAATAAATTTTACTGCAACGAAATGTTATTCTGTGATTATTGTTGGAAATCTGTATTTGGAGCCAGTATACTAAAAATCCCCTCTGGCCCTGGGTTCTGCAAATAATTGTAATGTCCTGGTACTTACAGAGGACTCCTTTATTATATGAAGCATTCATCCTAAGGGCCCATTCAATGAATTTTCTGGCTTTCTTAGAGGTTTTGATTATTTATTTTTCAAGAGATAGTAAGAGGAAACAGTGCACTCTGTTTAGTTTTATTATTTTTAAAAAGTACAGGATTTGTGTGTGCTGATATGTGACTTCAGTAAACAAAGAATAATGAGGTGTTTTCTTAATTTCCTTCAAACAGCTGAAATGTGTGACTGCAAAAAACCGTATGAATGGGAAACAGAATTTTTTTTTTTTTACTGGGTTTGGATTTACATCATTTTGTACCAATGGATATGAGAGACTTCACTGAATTATCATCTTCTCTCTCCTGAGTGCTAAACCTGGAATTGTGGTAACTGCCCCAAATTTAGCTTCTGTTGCAAGATTTCTCTCCTGTTGTGGCTGATGCTCTCTCTGGAGTGGATTGAACACTAATGGTGCCTGTCCCAATGACATCTGGCCAGATGTTCAGTTCCCAGCATATGGCTCATGGGGAGGGTGAAGGATGTCCCCATGCTTAAGAAAATAAACTCAGAAAGGATGATTGGGAATCAATAATATGTAAATGCAAAAATGCAAAAAGTGGTGGTGTGGTTTGGCTGGTCTCATGGTCTCATTGTAGGGGTTTTATTTATTTATTTGTTCATTTATTTATTCTTACCTCTTTTCTTTATGATAGACAGAGTTTTCTGCTTAGAAAGGCAGCTGTCTCCCAGGAGTTTTCTGTGAGGAAGGCTCTTGTGCCTGCACAGCAGCTGTACCCTGCAGCCTCTCACATTACCAGCAGATATTACTTCTCTGAAAAAGTCCTTGGGTCTGATATTGCAGTACATCTTAGTTTTCAGCTACTTCTGCTACTTATAGTTTTAAATTATTTATTTTCCTTTCTTTCTCCCTTGGATATTTGTGAAGAAAAAGTACAAAAGAAATACCAATTATTCTCTTATAAGAAGGTGGTGTTCAAGTGCCATTAAGTTGCTTGGAAATTTCTGGAACTATAATCTTGAAAATCTATAGACAAAGGGAAAAAAATCCTTCTTATGACAGTGTCATCTTCTTCTTCTTTTTTTTTTTTTAATTGCTTTCTCTGGTAATTTTTCTTTTGCTATATTAGCCAGTGCTCTATTAATGTGAGTCAGACAGGTAAATAATAAAGAATGTTGAAAGACTTGAACATGCCAGAAAGGTTTTGGAGTATAATGAATTCTATGGCAAGAAATCACCTGTGTATTAACTACCATATATTGTCAATAAGGCCAATGTTGATGCTGCATATAAATGCCTGAATCAAATATATTATGTATATTCTTGGCTTTATAAAAATTTAAATTTAAATGCTACAACAGTAAATCTATGTTTGGAGAAGAACCTAAGAAGAACCAAAGTACTACAATGAAAATATCCAGTATTTCAGTTAATTCAAAATAAATGGGGAAATTAAATTTAAATATTTGTAAAGAGTCCTTGAATGGTTTGTTGATTAGAAACTAATGTAACTCCTTGTCTAAGATAAAACACCAAACAGGCAGCAGCTGCTGGTAATTGGTGCAAGTAATTGTAGAGCCAATAAGTTGAAGAAGTGCTTATTAAAAGAAACTGCCTTCCTATCTGCTCGTAAGTTCAATTGAGTAATGCACTCTACATGTGGTCTGACGGTACGTAAATTATACACCTGATTTAAAACCACTCCATCCATAAGAGCTCCTGTTTTGCTCATCCATAAAAATTTTACTTTCTTTATTACTAACTACTTGCAGCAGCATATGGCATAATATCTATCAAATTAGGCTTTGAGGACATCTTAGACTGGCACCCTGCTGGCTTGGAACATGTGCTTAATGCATATTGCAGCGGGTTTAACCCCTTGAGTGCCCCGGGAAAGGCTCCTGCTCTCCTGCAGGAATGCCCATGTGGCCTCCAGGGCACAGCCTGGCATCCTGCTGGTCCCCTGGCATTCCGCAGCAGGGATGGAGGGGCTGCAAGTGGCTGCTGCACAGGCAGAGTTTCAAAGGATTTGATCTCATTCCAAAGAAACTTTGAGGCTACAACTTCTTTGTTTGGACCTGATGAGAAAATAAATGAATCTGAGAAAAAGAGTTGTAATTCAAACTCAAATTTATTTATTTTAAATTTGAAATTTAGCCATTTTTAAAAATTGCTTTAAATTAAGCAATAAGTTTTTTAAAGTTTAATCTTGTAAAATTAAGCAATAATTAATTCAAATTAAGTTTTTTCAGCATGTTAGTTTACATACAGATTTTTCAGGGAAAAAATCTATTAACATGATGCAATTATCCTCTAGTTAAAATTGAGATATTGTACATCCATCACACAGAGGAGTTTCTGTTCACATAGGTAATAACTCTCTTGGACTGCTTCTAAAACAACAAGAAAACTATGTCCTCCCAAATCCAAATTTTTGCTTCAATTTAAAACAAAATATTTACACTCATCTTTGTCTTTAAAGAACCTCTAAGAAATCCTGTTATCCACAGGCTTGAAAATGTTTTGGTGTGCCTTTAACAATTTATCTACCTTGGGTGAAACCTGAGGAAAAGTTACTGCAGATGTCTACTAAACCAATTAAATATTGGGAGAGATGGGGAATAAAAACATCTGGTCAACAGGCACAGAAAAATAATTTCAATGATCTTATTGTAGGTTTTGTGAAAGCTTTCAGGGCATTCTTTGGAAACAGTTTCAAGCCTAAATACTGCTTTCCCTTGCTCCTTGACAGTAATTTTTAATGGAAGAGTTTCATTGGCACTGATTTAGAGGTTATATTTTCAAACTGAAATAAACTTAAACTTTGAGTTACTGCTTCAGCCCCAAGGCTACTTGGGCAATGTAATTTACTCTAGTCCTCCCTACCAGCAGTGGTTTTCTTGAGTACATTTGCACAAGACTTGTGCTGCAAAGTTTTGCTGCTGAGTCTGGGTTGCAGTCTGAGACTGTGAGTGCTGCTGGGCTTGCCTCAGGGGAAAGGTTCCTCTGCTGGTGGTTTTCCAGGAATCAGCTGAATCCAGGAGCTGCTCTGCTGCTGTAGATTCACCTCTGCCACAGGGCCTTACTCACCCAGCCTTGCTGCTCTGCCCAGGTCCAGGCTAGCATCAGCTTAAAAATGCACAGAAAACTTAGATGCCAAACAGTAAGCTAAAGAAATCTGAGGATGTTAATAAGTAATATTGATATCTATCAGTAAGAATAAAAGCATGGCTATTTCTTACCTACAGGGGTGGGAATTTAGTTGAAATGTAGACTTAAAAGGGAGATACAAGCATTTCTTGCTTTGAACCTAGCTCCTTTTAGCATAGTTTGATGTCCTAAGTTGCAAACAAACACTAAGACTACATCGTCTCATATTCTGGCAGCTTGCATATCAACCCATAACCTGACAGAGATTGAAGCTGCTGAATATAAAGAAAGCTGAAGTATTTCCTTTTGGTCTTTAATTTCACGTGGGAGGAAACAGACTGCCTACCTGGCACTTGGCTTATCAATCTCAGCTTTCTTGATTGCAGAGGGAAAAAGCAAATGTTAAAGGATCAAAGCAAGCATTCTAATTATTATATTTGAAATAGAATCACCATGGTATTAGTTTCTGAGGAAGTGGCAAAGGAAGCCAAGTTAGCTTTTAAAACAATCTCATACTTTTGAGATTTCACAACCTGTTGCTAGCATGTTGCAAGAGAGATGTTGAACCATGAGCAAAGACAAGACAACCTTTCCAGCAGGTCTAATAACTATTGTGTTTATAAATAATTTTAAATACTTATATGTTAAATATGAACTAATCTCTGCACATTTGAACTTGAAAACAAATGGGGTGCCTGAGTTCTGTTCTCTGTGTTTTTCTTGTTGATTGTTTGGGGTTTGTTTCACTGAGAGAAAGGAAGGATCATATTTTCCATTAGACTTCAGTGAATGTATTCTCCTCTTGCCTATCCAGAATTCATCGCAGCTAAGGCAGTGTACTGCAGCAAGTAGGAATTGTGATGGGAAAAAAATGCAGCTCAAGGAAGAATAAACTTTTCTGAAGTCAATCTGTGTCTAATATGCCTTTAGAAACTAAAGATTAATTAAAAAATGAAAACAATCCTTGGGGACAAAATATAATAAGCCAATTAAACAAGTCTTTGTTAAAGTATTAACGTCAACTTTTCTGGTTGGTCATGTGCAGCCTTATTGTGAGGCTGTGGCCTGACCCGGAGCTGTGGGGTCAGGCTGCCATCAGGTGGCTGCAATCGATTCACTCCAACAGGTTTTACACAGGCAGCATGTGAGTTGCACCTATTTTGGCAGCAATTGGGCAGTGAAGGAAACAGCTGCCAGTAGAATCTAAATTAATCTGGTGCAAAGGTTAAGCACTGATCATTGAATTAAACAAGGAGTTGCTGGAAGGGAAAGCCATTATCTATTTTAATGGTCTGTTACTAGTACAATTTTCAATCTTAAATTTCAGGTTTACTACCTTTACTTGTGAAAATGTTTTCAGTGTAAGCCTGATGATGTGTAAAGAGTATCACAAAGGAATGCATATTTAAATGTGAATATGTGAATGCAGCACTCTCAGTGATAGTGAAATTATACTGTAATCTCCCACTGAATGATAAGCATTTATAACATTAAGAACTAAAGCAGTAAGGGACAGGGTGGAAGAACTTAGCTGGCTTTATTGTGTTTGTATAGGTTGGACAGGAAATTAAAGGGTTGTTAATTATTCTAAAAACAAAAAAATTACTTTCAGATAGCTTTTTTTTTTAATTTGCATGTTATTATTCTCCAGAACTAGCTTAATTGACTCTTACTTCAGCTACTTTAAATCCTTTTAAAGTGCTGTGTTCAAAACCAATGCTTTAAAGTGCTTCTTCTCCTTCAGTAAGGAGTTGCTTTAAGAGAAAAAATAAAAACCTGAACTACATATTGAATTTTCCAGACTGTGTTTCTGCACAGCAATCTTCTGAAAAAGTGCAATTATTTTTTTTTCCACTCAAGCATGCATTTGAGAGGAATGAGTAGATCAGATAAAGAGCAGAGATTCAATTCAACTCAACCTTGAGTCACTCTCTGACTCTGTCTCTTTAAAAAGGAAAAAAAAAACCAAACCCAAGGTGGCAAAATCAATACAAACCAATAATAACTTCACATTTGTGGAAGCAACATGAATGGCTCTCCAAAATATTGAGACACATCCAAGTACATTTTAGCAGAGCTGATATTTATCAGAAGTCATTTGCCCTCAAGCAGATGCTCTCTTTCATTGTGCTCCTGTCACAAATGACTAAGATTTATGACAGACAATTACAGCATCTGCAGTTAGCAGCCTTATAATCAGCACCATTATTTAACGATTGGTGCAATAAACTGACTCCTGTTACTGTTTATCAGATATCAGTCAGTTCTGGCTATTTTCTTCAGCTCCCCAAATCACAGTATGGTGCAACCACTGCCTTTTAATGGCTAGTCAGAAGCAGGCACATTTTCACGTTTTGTACAGACTGCCGAGGAAAAAGAAAAGGCAACCAATTACATGTATGTATGGTGCCCTCTCATTTGAGATGCCTGTGTATGTAACTATCTCTATACAGTCTAAAACCTCTTGAAAAAAAAAATAACAGCTTTTACTATTGAAGATAAGAGCTTCTATTTAGGCTTCTGCATGGGGAAAAATATCTTCTGTTTAAATATTCATGTTTTAAAGAGTGAATAAAATGTTGATGTACTGTAGTAGTCGTATACTCTTGCAGCAGGAATTCTGTGCATATTTGAGAAAGGAATGACATTGATTCAGTTTTGAGTCTCCTGAATGTTAGGCAAATAAGGAATTGTGTTTTTAACTTAGTAATATTCGTATCAAAATTAAAAGCTTGAGAAATGTCTTAGTTGAGGCTATTAATGAAGGCATACAATGTATGTTATAAGACTTCTATTTGGTCTGCGTTTTTTCCTGGAAACCTTGAGAGAGGGAGCTAAAACACGTTTGAGCTGCAAGTTCAGCTGAAAAGTATATTAAGCCTTGCTTGTGTTCCAAAAGCAAAGATGTAATTTCAGTGCCACATTCTGGCATTACTTAGGCCAGTGATCATCATGAGTCTTGTTCCCTTAAATAAATGCTGTTGTAAGGTTTGTGTAACTGAGAGCAGACTCTGACCACTGTAGCCTGAACACTGAATTTCCTAAGATTTTTTATTGCAATCCTTGCATCTTGTCTGCCTGAGTTCATGTCAGAGTATAGAAGATTATGTGTTTATTGACATATTCTTTTGTTTCAGCAGCTAAGTGAGACTGACTTATCCCTAAAGTTTTCAAGCAAAAGATTAACTGCTTTAAGTGACTATGGAAATTGAGTTAGAACAGATATTGTTTCTAACAGTAGAAAAGAAAGTGAAGGTAAATAGTGTGTTTCTGTTCTTTGTAGATGTGCGTCATCTGGTCAACAAGCAGAATTTAAACTGAAACTGCTTGATACAGACATTTCCTGATGTGTGAAATATATTCTAAGGTATTCTAAGACCATGTTTGTTGGCTTGTTTATTAATAAACTAAGAACACACAGGGCAGATTATGTTTCTTGGTTCAACAAGTACCTAACCTGTTGTTGTTTTCTTTCTCTGGGATAACTGATCACGTGTATTTCTGAGGTATTCCAGCAAAAATTCAGAAGATAAAAGCTTTTCCATACACCTTTGGTTAAAATGTCATTTCTGTTGATATTTTCATAGATTTTTCACTGTGTATATTTTAGAGAGTATACATGTGAGAAGATATAATCTTAACAGTTCCTGAAATTTAGTGGTTTGGTTTCAAGGTTCTTTTTTGTCTAGAGCAGTAAACATTAAAATTTACTTCTTATCTTTTCAATAGATAATAAATATTTGTATTTTATAATAATTTTAGATGAATTCTGCACTGATAAATACAGATATTGAGTCTACTAAAACTAAGTGTATGAGATACAATTTCTTGTCCAGATTTACCTATGTAAGGCTGTAATGCACTTGAGAGTTTGTCTTAAGAAAACAAACAAACAAACCCAGGAAAAAACAGTAGAAAACCTGACTTCTGAAAATTGCACCTTGATTTGTATCTTTTTGATTTTTAAGTCATTCGTGAATGTAGAATATCATCAGTGTGCAGTCATGGAGCAGTTTTCTTATGCTAATGAGTACCTGCCAGGGACTAGATTGAGGCATCTGAGTTAATTTTATTTTCAGCTGATGTAGATGTTAGATGATATTTAAGATGATTAATGGTAGAGGATACCAATGGTAGGAGCTACTTAATGGTGGAATTACACTAATATTCAAATCAATACAATTAATCTTCTAATTCTCAGAACCTTTTTTTTACAATTTCTGAAGTACAAAACCACCCTAGCCATGCTTTGAGTGTTGTTCACATGCTATGAATAAGAGATTCTTTAGATAAATTAAAGCCAGGTACAAGACTTGGACACATGGTAATACACTAAGTTCATACTGATGGAATGACTCTGCCAGAAAGGAATATTTGGTAGCTGACAAGGAACTCTGGGGTGGGTGGTTAATAGGCTGTAATGATGCACTAAGTTCATGTAAGGAACAAAACCTCTTCTTTCAGCTCTGTTATAACAAGCTTTGAGAGTTTGGCAAAGGAGGTTGTGGGACAAAATAATGTTTGTTTGTAATGTTGTGGGCAAACTGTTTAAAGTAGATGCTAAAACATTTTGGAAGTAAAATTTTGACTTTTGCTTTCAACTAAAATTAGAGGCCCTTGCATATAACTTGGTGTCTCTGGAGATACTTAGGACCTAGGCTGTGGGAAGAACTCACTTCTTAACTCCACCTGATATTGCACATGCTTTAGCTGGAGGAAAAGACTGTCCTTAATAGCTGTTGAGCCCAACCAAGTGCTGGTTAGTAATGAGTTGTTATAGTTTTAGAAAAAGATAAAATGACTGGTTGTGTTGGAGCATCAGGATGCTGTAGTGTGATTTGATGTTAGAACTTGTGAAACCTCCTGAGTAGTTTATTTGTATATTTTTGCTTTGAATGGAATATTAAATGTTTCTCTTTCTCTTGTCACTTTTTCTTCAATTAGTAAAAATTGTCATAATCCTCATCTAACAAGTGAATTTGTTTGGAAACCTCTTTTGCTAGAGCAAACCATTGTCCTTGTTAAGGAGCTGTCCAGGGTGAGAGGAACAGGGAGAGCAGAAAGTGCCAGGTTCTTGTGCCACACCTGTGGCTTTCTTTGGGGGTTAATTCAAATGAACCTCTGCTCCTTTGTTCATCAAGCATTGCCTTTGAAGATAATGTGCCTCTTCTGGCAATAGCTTATGCACTTGTTCTTCCTTTTCTGGTAGGAAAAAGTAATTCATTGTTAACCCAGAAATCTGGAGAACAATCTGCAGATTAAAGCATATGCAGTGGAAGTTTGTAAACTGGGGCCAAAATTTTCCCCTTGTGCAGGGAGTCATTGTGAGATAGTACACTACTGCTGTCTCAAAATATTGATTTCTCTGGGCCAGAAATTAAGTTGTATGCCTGGAAGCATCTTCTTTCAAAAAAAACCTTGAAACTGATATTAAATAAGCAGCAAAACGTGATCTCTGAGTGTAATGCTGAGGTAAACATATCAAGAATAACCTTTGGATATCAGCAGGGAAACAGTGGTGGCATTAAAGTTATTGATGCTTTTATTTAATTATCTTAGAATTTTACTGGAATGCTTTACACAGTTGTGTTTGCGGAGTTTTGGGTGAGTTTTGTAGATTTTTTTGGTTTTTTTCTTAACTTGGCTCACAATATGAGACTTTTTTCAAGTCTCATCTTTTAATTTATCCTTCTCCTACCTCCAAAAGTCAAGTTGTTACTTGGGATGTAATAAGCTACATGGGAGAAGGTTGCTGACAAACAAGAGTTATTGTTGATAAAGGATAAAGGATGATGAACAAACACATGTTGTTGCTCTAACTCAGCTGAAATTCAGGCAATAATCGAAATATGCTTTCAGTAGTGATTTTTACACCCGTAGTTTCAAACCTTGCCTCAAAATAGCTTTTGTTAAGAGCATGCTCTTTATCATTCCAGATCCGTAGGAAGTTCCTAATTCTGGAACTGCAAATTGAAAACTTTACTTTGTTTCATCCAAGAACTTGAGCTGCTTGAGTTGCAAAACTCTTCTGGGTGGCTGGGCAGTAAAACATGGTCACAATAGACAGTAATCACCTCCCTGCAAGGTTTGCTCTTCCACAGAGGTAGAGCATGCCTGAGCTATTTCTAGGTAGATAAGGCATACAATCAATAAAATCTTGCACCAGTAACACTTGTGTGGTTAGTTCATTCAGTAATTCACAGAATTATGAATGCCTGTGAAGAAACATGATTTCAGTGTAGAACCAGTTTTCACAGGTTCTGCATTTTGTCCTAATAAAACATGAGAAGTAGTGGTCCCTACTGCCTGCTCTCTCTACTCAATAACTACTGACTTTTGCTTGAAATTAGAAACACCTCCTTTTGCACAAGACTAGGAACAGGAAAAAATATTGTTCACATCACTCAACATTTTCCTCTTTACACCCTTGCCATCAGCACACGATTTTCTGTCAAAATTTCTAGCTTTTTAATTTAATAAAATGCAAATGTGCATTCTGTGGAAGGTGAGAAAAGTTTCTTCTAGTGTGGAAGCAATGAGTGTAAAATGTGTCTGTGCTCTTTGGTATGCCTGTGTGAAGGGTATTTGCAGCTTGGGAAAGGAAGTGATAGCATTATAGGTTTTAAGAAGTTTTCAAAAGAATCCAAAGTACTGTCTAATGGAAATATTTCTGCAGCTGTCAGCCTAATACACTATAGGGGCCATGCAAACACGTCATCCAGGGAAACCCTTAAGGGATCCAGTTTCCTTCTCTCATAGCTATTGATTCATATTCATGAATGAAATGCTGTATTATTTCTTGAATATTCCCAGCATCTCACTCTGTCATGTCAGATTTGTTTCTGGACAACACAGATGAGATCAAATCTAATTTTCATTAGATTTTAAGGGTCACATTTTGAGATACAAGTTATTATTCGCATAGAAGTTGAATCTGGGTTTATACAGAAATCAACCTGGTAAAATGTTGCTTCCAAGCCAGAGGCAGCACCTGCTGCACAACCATTTTATTCTCCTGTTCCCACTGATGTTTCTGTCATCACAGTCCTGGGATGGCCAGGCCAGACTCAGTGGATCTCAGTCTGGGGCCTTCTCACCCTTCCCCTTCCTTTATTATTTCAGTAATAATCTTTGAAAGGCACATCCAGGAGTTTGTACTGGAGATACAAATGGCAAATTATTAGGAGTTTAACTGGAAATACAAATGACAAATTATGTACAGGGCAGCTCATCCCCTGGTGGGGGATGGAGTAAGGGAAAAAATTCATCATGGGGGGAGAGTAGGGGATGCAAAACAAGTGAAATAGTAGAATGAAATTGGTTTTGTTAAGATAAATATTCATGCTTACGTTTATCAGATTTTTTTAGTACTAGAATACATTCCTTGTTTTAAATGAATGCACTTTTGTCAAATACCCAGGTCTGGAAAATGTATTGTAGAAAAACCTGGTAGTTGAAATGGGCATTTATTGCTATAAGACAAACATATAGCAAAAGCTCTAAAGATAATTGAGTATACCAATGAAAGAGGCCAAACGAATAGAATACAATTTTTCAAGATCCTAGGGTTCTTTTGTACTTGTTCTACTTGCAATCATATATTTAATTGATAAATGTCTCCTTTATATCATTAATTTAACTGCAGTCACATAAAAGGTTTACATGATATTTGACTTCTAGGAGTGAATAAACAGATCTCTGAGCAAGAGGCCCTTGGTGTTTCTTGGAACCTGTTTTTAACCAAACTCATTGTTTTCAGATACAGCAGATTCACATAGTATCACATCACTGTGCTCATTCTTTTTCAGCATCTGCAATTCAGTGTCTGGCATCTGCCTTTGTGGGTCCTTTAGCAATCCATAAGTAGTTTTGCCTTTTTGTAGGAAGATCTTTGACATCTGTGGAGTTGATATGGGTGGGGTAGTTGGGTTTTTTGAAGTCCATACAGTTGGGCATCATTTTGCAGCCATGTACATTTGTCTGTTCTTGATTTTGAAGGCTGTGAATGAGTGAACAATTTTCACCATAATGTTTTAAAGGAATCAATAATTAAAGTCATCAGATAAAGTTTGGGGTTTTTTTTTATTTTTAGGAATGAGATTTTCCTGCTATCAGAGTAAATTGATTAGAGTCTTTAAAAATGAAAGATTTACAAATGGGTCTATTTTAGAAGACTAAAACTTATAGGTATATGAAAAGTAAAACCAGAATATATTCCTTCTACTCTTAGCAAAAAATTCTGTGTAATTGGTGAGTATCAGTGCAAAAGAAAAATGTAATAGTTATACATTCAGTGTAGTAGCATTCCTTATTTATGCTATTGTTCACTTAATAATAGAATGGCCAACATTACAGAGGTGGGTCTGCACAATGTGTGCTACTAGGATGAAAAGCAGAATTATTTGAGGTTGGTTTTCAGGTGATTGATTTGGGGTTTCGATGTTTGGGATTTTTTTTTCTCCTACATACATCGAAGCAGACTATTTAATAATAACAATGAAATACTAAAAATTAAGTAAGAGTAATTTTAATTAATTTCCATGGCTTTTACTATTTACTTAATATTTCATGGTGTGTTGTGGGACTTCTGTGTTAGTGCTATCATATAGAAATATGTTTTGTTTGTCAGCTGGAGATGTTTATAAGGCTATTTTTAAAAGAATCTTTTTAGAGGGTTAAACTTAGAGCTAATTGTGGTACAATGTAGTGATCTGGCTCCCCCTAGTGTAGTGAAAAATCCCCAAAGATTCAATCAAGTATTTAATGAATAAATAAAACTGGAAAACATATTTTTGTAAGACATATAAAAACCAAACTTGTTCCATTGGAAAAACATCACTACAGTTTTTGGAAATTAACAAAAAAAAATTTTTTTCTGAATAATTTTTATAGCTGGTTTGTTTTGAAGGAAATGTGTTTATAAAATAATTTTTTTCAGAAATTTGTTGGTGGGAAATAAAGCTTCTGATACATTTCTTGAAGCACTGGAATGTGTTACTGAATTCTGGAAATGACTGCAAATTTGCTAACTTCCTGTCCTCTTGGGAGAAGATTTGTGTGAAACAGAAATGTTTAGAGCAGCTCTTTCTAAAATGAAAGTGTTTGGTGAAATCCTCGTTCTTTTTGTAGCTGTTAGACTCTATGCATCTAATGAAATCATAAACGGAAAATTATAGCTTCATTCGAGGGAATGTGAAGCCTTACTCCAACAGATGGCATCAAAACACCGGGCTGAACTGTATGATTGCTGATTGTTAATTGCTTCTGTAAAACAATCCTTTTAAACAGAGTAATGCATTTTATCATACAGATTATAGTTCTATGCATTTTGGTTTTTCAATATGTGTTAACATTTTCTCCTCCAGTATAAGATTTAGTGTTTGCATAATTATCGGATTAAACAACAGTGACTCATTTTTTTTTTTAAGAAATGAGGACAAGATAGAGAATTATGAATCACAATTTCTGTTTATTCAGAAATGCTAAATTGCTGTACAAGTATGAGCTTTTATTATGCACACAACAAATGGAGCAGGATGCCCTGAAGTGCAAAACCAGTCACCTAGTCCAGCATTCTTCACTCGAGAAACTCCCCGTGACGTTACTGGGAGCCTTGACTGTGCAAGGAAAGCAGAGTGCAAAAAGATACTGTACAATATCCATTAATCATTATGAAATCAATACCCCTGATTATCCATTTGCATTGTTCTTGCACCATAAGGGCTGGATGTTTTACGCCAAGCTAAATGAACGGGGGAATTCTCTGAGGTGGCTTGGTTAGTCCATCAGTAACGATGTGAGGAATTACATGAGAGTTAGTTTCGTGGAGTTGTTCTCTTGTTTCTAATGTAGTCAGCCCGAGAGTGTTGCAGAGATAGCAGGCTCAGGTTTGAGGAGTCTGGAGCTTGCACCTTCCTGGTGCTGTCTGCCCTCGAGCCGGGGGAAGAGTTGTGTGGTTCTGCTGGAGGATTTTATCCCAGGTGTGATCCCGGCTGGGGTGCTCTCTTTGCTCACACAGGACTCTTGTGACCTCATCTGGGTGAGTGTTGCTTTTTCCCTCAGTGTGATGGAGGTAACTAGAACGAGAAAAAATCAGGCTTGGAAAATAAATTAAGAAATAGCTGTGCATACTTTCAGGACTTGTACTCCAGACTGTCTTTTGTTGCAATATTATATTATTATATGTTCTACAATGCCTATTATATATAGAATGTGTAATTATATTAATGTCATAACTATATTGTAATCAGCATGCAGCTGGATGCTAAATGGAATATCAGGCCTGCAATAATGTGCCATTAATTGGCCTTCGTGACAACTTGTGACAAAAAGGGGCGTGTGATGATTGTGTCCTGCAATCTGCTTTAGCTCAGGGGATCAAGAGGGGCTGTGGTAGAAAAAAATCACTCCTACGTCAAAGTGCTACTGGTTTGTTTCTGTTTAGGGTGCAATGGAAGTGAAAAATTTTTCCTCATCTACAGTGAAGTTATCCATGGACAGCAAATTTGTGATCTAATGGTTCAAAAAAGGTGGGAAAATGCAAATTTGTCCATCAACCTTCATCCTTTGCTAGCATGTCCTAATGATCTTTGCACAGACCAATAAATGGATGCCAGGTAATTCCTGTGGAGTTTTAGTATCTTTATCTTATTTTAAAGTGTTTGTGACATCAGGAAATACCTGCATAAATGAGTAAATATAAGTTGGCCTATCTGTAATAGTCTACAGGTAATTTGTCTGAACAGTTTAGGGACCACCTGGTGTGGAGTGCTGAGTGACATGGGTGTGCCAGGGATATGGCTCAACCAGCTCCTCCTTCCTTCCCGAGGTTACTCCTGAAATGGCACAGGAAATTGAAGCCACTTGAAGAGTGAATAAGCTGGAAGCAATAAGTTTGTCTAGACCAATTTAGGAAGTCCTTTATCTGTTCCTGGAGTATGTTTGAGTACTCTATAAAAGCTTTTTCCATAATACTAGAAGAGAACAATAAAAAAGAGGGAATTCTTCAATGCACTCTTGTGGTAAAATACATCTATATTTTACCATAAGACAGTGGGTAAACTGAGGCAAGGGTTAATGGCTTCATTTTCAAGAGGGTTTAATTCCTACATCATTCATTGAAATGGGATTGCTAAGTGACAAAAGTGCAAAATGTAGCTGCAAGGATATGAGAATACAGCAGTCTCTAGTCTGAGTCTTGTGCTTTTATATTAGCGCCATAATTCATTTCTCTAAGAATTTTACTTACAAACCTTTCATTCTACCACGTAATGCAGCATAAATCCTTGTAAAGGATTTGCAGCTTTCCAGGTAGTGTGGAATGGGCCACAATCAGCTTCATGCCCGTGAAGGAGAGACTGGATTAGCCAGTGCAACAGTCCATTATGGAAGCTGTTGTTTTTGGAGTTGGCTGGTGCATCAGTAAGAATGTGCATAGAGTTAAATGTCTGAATCTTTTATAAGAAATCTGGTTTTTGGAAGGTCAAAGAATGAGTAGATACTAAGCATTTTCTGAGCATATACTGTGGTGAAAGAATAAGGATTTTGCAGTCAAAATTAAAAACGGTGGGAATAAAACCAAATCCAAACTAAGCTGCATTCTGTTTTCACATTCTGATGATGAAAAACAATTTACTTATTCAGGCATGGAACCTGTTGTAGACTGACTGTATTTATATATTGCATATATATTCATTTGTAGGGCCATCTGTTGTCACATCCATAGTACCTGTGTGTACTGACCTGGTGGAGATATAGTTAGGCTGATGTTGGCTGAATTGTCAAAATTTAAAAAAAAAATATTTTAAAAAACCCAACAACCCCACAAAGAAATTAATGACTTGCCCCTGGTATTGCTTATGCTGGTAAAAGAGATGATAGCACAAGTGAAGGCTCTTTTATATTTTTTACACTTTTTAAGCAAATTAATTATTTCATATGTAAAATCACAAAACTGTCATATTAAACAAGGTGTTACTAAATAATTTTGGATGCTCATTCAAAGTGGAATAATCTATTAGCATTGCAGAAAGGATTCATAATTAACAAGGCTGTAGAGGTAGGCCTGCCTGCTGGGCTGTAAGGAATTGTGGAAATAGGCTGTTCCACTGATTGTCATGAAAAGTGATTTTTCCAAGAAATACAGTATAAAATCAGAACTGTGGAAAATATGTATTGAAACTAGATAATATTTATAAAAAGGGTGAGATTTATTTCTTTTACTGACTTTGATTAATTCAGAGCAGGTCTTTTCTGTACATCATGTTCCTGTCTTATGTTCTATGCATTATGTACTGACAGTTTAAATCTGTCTTCAGTCTGGTGAGACTTCTCTAATTTAGGATCTTCAGTAAAATCTGTTTAATTTTTGCTTTTGATGAAGCTGAGATCACTGAGAAATTGGAAGAAGGCAGAACGGAGGCTGAGAATTGGTGTGTGGGGACCCAGGGAAGCTCCTTTTTCCTTCACTAAAGAAGTCCTTGTGCACTTCATGATGTGGCCAAGATGAGTGGTCTTCTCTTAGGAAATTAAAGAGCAACATTCTTTTTATTATTATTAATAATTCTAACAATAATGACAGCAACTATATTCTACACTATTTTTATTCAGGAGGTCTCCAGTGTTAGAAAGGGCTATGTTTCATTATGAAATTATTTTTAAGTTACTTTTTTTGTCTCTAATCTTTAGGGATTTGGGGGTTTCTTTTGTTTGTTTTTAAAAAGCTGCCTTAATGAGGTTGTTTTATAGCATAATTTTCAGCTTTTCTTAAATAGCGTTAGCTAGACTATTCTTTTCCAATTTCCTATCTGTTAATGCAGCTTTTTTTTTCTTTTACTAAATTTTAACAGGACTCCATAGCACTGTTATTAGGATGTCACACACAAAAAAAAAAAAAAAAAAAAAAAAAAAGCCAGTGATGTTTTCAGCGTGGGTTTTTCATTGTGTTTATTTTTAAATACATTTCATGAGGCTCCCTGGACAGAATCAAATAAATGAATCCTGCAAACATCTTCATTATGGTGTAGCCAGAAAAGAAAGGAAGCTGAATTAGGGCTGTATTCTTAGCATAGTTCATAATAAGCGTTATCTTTATGACAAGCTTAAAGAACATAAATTGCTGAATTCCTAACAAAAAGCATTTGAAACAATTGGCTAATTAGGAAGGGGGGGAGAAAGAGCAATATTTGTTTTCCTTTGCAGTCTGGATAAATAACGCTTAACATGAATACATAACTTATTTTGAATGATCTGTTGTGTCAGTATCTGGCACGTCTTTTTCAGTGACAACAATTAAGGATACGTGTAAATGGAAATGCAGACTATCTGTCATTGTCCATTTCCTGGTAGTGAAGCATGCAGTCTGCCTCCCAGCAAGATCATTTTGCCAGGATGTGAGTGAGCTGGTCACAAAATGCATAGTTGATTATCTCATCGAAACACACTAATCCTGGCAAAGCTACCCACTGTAGAAGACCCATTGTTTGTAATAGGTCAGTTGTTACATGGCTTTCAAACCTGACTTTGGATATACAGTTTATATATTTACTTACTGAAGCAAAATGATATGTCACAATGAAATCCAAACTTGAGAGAAGAAGATATATTAATCAGGATATTGCTGGAAAAGAAAGGCAAATACACTCTCTCCAGAAAGAGGAGCTGAGGCAGCCACAAACACACATTATTGGCTCAGTACAGGAACAACTGAAATTATATGGCCCAGACTATAGAAGAAATCTGACTGGGTGATCTTAACAATATCTTTGAATATTTAACTGAAGACAGAGTTCAGCCCAGAATGCATTTGAAGAACACTAATAAACATCTGTTATATAGTAATAATGGAATTAGATGATAGAGAAAATACCACAATTCTGTATTTCTTAAACTACAAAAGCGTTGTTAGAAATTGGACAGTTTCTTCAGTGCTGCTCGACTGGCAGCAAAATAGAGGTTTCTAGTGAAATGTTAAAAGCAATATGCACATAATGACTGCTATAATTTTTATAGTTTCAAAAAAACCTGCATAATCCCAACAGTTTCAAAATTAATTATAATTTAAATCTTTGTTTTCTATGTAGCTGTTAGAGTATAAATCTGGAGGAAAAAATCTTTTTCAATTATAACATGAAAAAATATCAGCTATAAGTTAGAGAATACTGGAAGTAGCTGTTAAATTTTGGGTTCACTGTGAAGTTGTTTTGTATTTTCCTTCCAGTACTTCCCAGTTTGCAGTAGCTCTCTTCCAAGGATTCTTGAAAATTGTAACTGTTTCCTAACAAAATATTTATTATGTGTTCTCATAAGTTGGGTTTGTGGTAACTAGAGGATACTCACAAATATTTTTCTGAGTAATATAAAAATATAAAAAGGGTTAGATTATGGGAAAAATATATACAGGGATGAAGGAAAGAAACATGGCAAGAGAAAAAAGTTTTGTAAAGTTCAAACAATATTCTTTAAATTTACATATTTTCACATAGCAAAAATCAGAAATCTGTGGGTTTTTCTTGGGAGAAGCCAGCTTGTCCTCATGGTGTGCAACTTTTTTGAGGAGGTAATAACAAACCTAAACCTGACCAGGGAGCTTCAGGCCCAAATGGTCTCACTCACACATCTCGTGAGCTCTCTCTGAAGGCTCTTCCTCTGAGGCTGTCTTGCACATTTGTCCAAGATCTTTTTCCCTCATGGTTTATTCCAGCTGGCTGTGCTAAGCCATCAGCATCTGAAGTCCTGCCTAAATTCCACGTGGCCACACCTTACACAAACAAATGCAACTTTCTAAGGTCTAAAATTAAAGCAAAGCTTATCCTTATTAACACATATGAAGTCAAGGCCCTTCAGAGAAATTGGAACTAGGCAATGGCTCCTTCTTAGGAGAACGTGTGTTTTTTTTACTGGCACCTTTAAATCTTCTGTAACAGTAAGAAACAAGCAATACACTCCATGGATATCCTGCATGTCCTCAGCCCCCAGCCAGCTGTCTGGCCTGAATGGCACGTGTCCCCATGATGGAAAAGGTCATGGTTGTCCAGGTCACCTCACCTGGATGTAAGTGTTGGACACAGCTCTGCACAGGGGATGGAAATCCCAGCTTCAGGCTCATAAAGGGTGCCTTCACTGCCTGGCTTGTTTACGTATGCTCTGTTTTGAATAAGAACAGACTGATAAACGTGCTTATTACTTTCACAGCATCTCCTTTCTCAGGATCTCTCGACACTTTATAAATTCAAATAAATAATCTTCACATTATAAATAACAAAGCAAGAAGCTGATTCCAGATGTCTTGATGTGAACCTCTGAGGAAACTGTGGCTTGGTTTACTGTTGCGTTGTGGTTCTCCCTCTCCACATCTCCATGTCCTTTGACACTTGCTGGCTAAACTCAGTCAGATTTGAAAGCAGTGTAGCAGTATCATGTATTCCTGGAAGTTTGGTGAAAGTTGGTGGCAGGGCAAATAAGTTCAAGCTGATTTAAAAGCTGGGCAGATTGCATGCTTTCACAGCCTTTTGGGAAGTAAGTGGGCATGCTCTGCTTTCTAGTTGTAGCCATGGCACATGCTCATTTCTGCCCCCTGGGAATGCTGTTCAAGAGTCTGAGGGAGCTTGGACTGCCATAATGGAAGCCACCCTTAAGTAAAATAAAAAATTAAATCCAAATGAAAAAGAATAAGTTGCTCCACGTGCAAGGAAACTACATAAATTACAGTGTACATGCTGATGTGGTGCTGAATACAACAAAATACCTGATATTTCCAGGAAAGCTGGTATTATACTATATACTTCCAGAGTAATTGATAATGCCACTTTTTTGCATTCTTAAGTTTTAATCAATAAAATTAAAAATTTCTAGTTAAAATCCATTTTTCAATAACCTAATTTTCAACAGGGATTAAAAAGGAAGATACTTATTATTATAGTAAAATCTTTCTCCTTAAAGTGCCACTAAAGAATAAGATAGTATCTTGTGAATAAGAAACAGTTTTGTTCAGAATTTTTTCAGAGTAACAATTTTTTTTTTAAATTATGGGGTTTTTTTGCAGTTTCATGTTATGTCTTCATGTTGCTTCACATTTTTAAATCAGTTTTTTCATAAAATTACCAATGGAAAAAAAAAAGAAGAAACCCCATGTTCCTGCTCATGCTGTCATGATAGAGACCATGAAGGTTTTATTAGGTTGACATGGAAGTCAGCAGGAAATATATGGAAAGTAAAGAGAAGTGTCTCATTAATGCTGTTGCAGTAATGGGATGGGCTTGAGCTGTAAAGTTTATGTGGATTTTATGTGGATTTTCAGAGATATACATGGGCCTGACTTTGTTTGAAACTGGATCTATTCTATGTGTTCTCAGGGTATGTGCATTTAGTATGATTTCAGCTTCCTGGTGTTGTAGTGTTTTGAGCTAAAAATCCCTGGTTATGTATGTAATGAAATCTTTTCAAAAAGAAAATTAATTGGAAGGGAATTGTGGTTGTTATTGAGAAATAACATTTAGAACTGGTCAATCCATATTTCCCAAACCATCATGACTTTTAAGGAAAGCCTTTCATTATCTTCTCATGAGTTGTAGAAATAAATTTTGGGGGCATGTGAGGCTGTCTTTTAGGTGACCTTAACATTATTTAGTTTGTCTGGAAAATTTAAATGAAAATTGACCTAACATATTGAAAAACAGATTTAAAACTAAAAATTTAAAGCTTGCATAGGGTGCAAAGGATAGGATGAAAGATGATGAAAACTTGAGGCTTTCATTTTAAAAAAATATTAAAATTAAGCTGTTTGAATTCTGATAATTGTATCACAATTATCCATATGTATCACATATGGAAAAGTCCTACTGAACTTGATAGAAAAGCAAAAAAATAATTAATTTTGAAAAAAAGTCAAATTATAGGTAAACATTCAAGGCTTATCATACTTTATAGATACAGCACCATTTTAAGTCAATCTGTAATCATGGCAAGATTTTTATTTGACCTGTTCTTTTCAAATTGAAGTATTGGAAGTCAGCAATGCCATGATGTAGCAAGAGGTTTGTTGTGCAAAATGATAAAAAGAAACAGCAGACTCTTTTTAATAATCCATATAGATTTGAATATAAAATTTTATTTCATTAGGTCATGCCTAATTTTCTAATTCTTAATGGTAATTATGAGTACTTCAGAAGAAAGACCTCCCAGCAGCTATAGGAACCTTGTTTGTTGTGACCAGAGAAAAAATTATTTCAGTGGAAACTGGATTAGGCCAGCAGAATGTGCTGGCAGGTATTTTTTGCTCCAGGTTGGAAGTCTGTTACATAATACCAATTTCTGTGTTTGAACAGTCTCAGCAGTAATTTCTGTGTTCCTCACCTGGTTGTTCTTCATATAGAGTTACAGTAGTAACTTTAGATAATGTCACATGCTGTGTAAATGCAACAAAATATTACTGAACAAGCAAAGGCTCATAAGCATAAGAACTGTGACAGTAACAGCATTATACTCTTTGCTAATAGAAAAGATTGTGGGTTTGCCGATTTCCCCTAGAGCAGAAGCATTCTGAGCTCCCTGTGTTGTTATTATGCAGTATGATGCATTTTCCAGTCAACTTTGTGATTAAAGACGTCAAAAAGTATGTGTAGAGAAGCAGACTGTTTTTGAAAGGTGAGTTGATTCCTATTTTCCTGATTATGGAATGACTACTGGTTCTAAAATGTATCTGGAAAGACCTGCAAAACCCAAATTAGCTGAAGGAGAATGGAAATAATGCTGATTCCTGGAGAAGGCCCTTCTCACCCCTCAGTTTGGCATGTAGTTCTTTAAAGTCAGCATCAGAAAATCATTTAGGTTGTAAAAACCTGTTAAAATAACTCCTTCATGAAGGTTATTCTTAGTATGAAATTATTTCCAGGGGAAAAAAAAAAAAGTTTCTGGCCAGCTGTCAGCACAAAACCTATTTCAGAATAAGTATTAGAGCTCTCCAAAATTTTCTGCATTTTTCTCTGTCATCTGTGTAATAGTTGCTTACAGTTAGTTGAGGAGTGTTATAAAAGCAGTTTTTTTCTCTTTAATTGATATCAAGTTCAGTTCACAAATTAGTGAAAATAGAATTTATTTTGATAAATTGCTATTTGAAATAAACACAGCTAAACAGATTTATGTTTTATAGTCTTGTAGGAAAAGAAACAAAACCATGTTCACATCCAAGATCCTAAAGCCTTTATGCTGATAGTTTCAGTGTTCAGTCTTCATGACTTTGCAGCCAATGTATTAGTTAGATCCTCTTCTGGAGCAGAAGTTTCTGACTGGGCATTGATTCACAGTACCTATAGCCCTGGTACTAGGATGTAATGCTCAGCTGCAGGAATTAATGTTTGGAATATCTGAATGCAAGATCTGCATATGAAGACATGTTCCTTTTTTTTTTTTTTTTTTTTTTTTTTTTTCTTCTTCACTGTTGTTTGTTTCCTTCTTCAACAACTGAAGCATGTTGTTGATAGAATGACAATCCTGCATCTGTTTCTGGGAATTGTTAGGGTTA
The DNA here is from genome assembly GCF_017590055.1 of Onychostruthus taczanowskii. Classification (NCBI taxonomy): domain Eukaryota; kingdom Metazoa; phylum Chordata; class Aves; order Passeriformes; family Passeridae; genus Onychostruthus; species Onychostruthus taczanowskii. The sequence goes on from NW_024499684.1 coordinate 7,246,135, forward strand.
AACCACAGTGTGTGTGTTTAGGGCCACATTGTTGTACAGTAGCTTTTATGGAAGATCAATGAGGCTAAAAGCTATTCCTATGAGAAACATTATCTACTTTGCTGCTTATGCTGGGAATAAGACACCAGCTTGTTCTGGCTGCAGCAGCACCAGTAAATGCTTTCTGGCTGTCTGCTGCTTGAACATCTGGTCTAACCTGTGAATTACAGTGCTTGGCCAAGCTCTGTGTTATCTAACCCCTGGGGCACTAATTCCCCGTGTGTCTCCCGAGGAAGATGATGTATTTCATGAGACCAGGGGCAGTGGCAGTAGATCACTGCAGTAATGAGAAAAGGCAGGTCACTGAGCAGTGCTTTTCCAGCTGCTCTGAAGCAACAGGAACTATCTGTGTGAAGCAGCCCATGCACATTGACTGAAGCCATGCAAACTTAAATTGGAAGCAAAGAATATGCCATTGAAGTTGCAATATGTTTCTTGTTCTACTAAATACTGTTATTGCTCTTAACTGTACACTGAGTGCATGGTAACTGTATGCTGCCTATGGTAATTGGTGGGGGTTACTTAAAGCCTGGAAGGAGAACAGCAATTTTTTGAAAAATTCTAAACTATTCTATCAGAAAGCTGCTTTTGAAAGATTCATAAGGCTTGGTGGCTTCTTCAGAAGGGTTTGAGATAATGCAGGATATACCAATATCATAGGTAGAAACCTCATATATGACATCAGCTAATAACAGCTCAGACTTGAATAGAAATTAATTGTGTTAAGAGCATGGGTAAAAATGAGATAGAAATTCTATTGCACTCTGCTGATGAGGGAGAAGAAAAAATACAGATATGCTGAGGTAAAAAGAAAGGGGAGACTGAGACTTGCTTGGGGCTTCCTCCAGTAACCCAAAGGATTATAAAAACCTTTCACAGACATGGGACCCCCCATGCACAAAGGTACATGGGAAAGCTGGGGAGGAAACTTAATGTGCTCGTGCCAGCTGTCTGCCACCCTGAGCTTGTCTGACAGTAGCTGTACAGACAAAAAATAGAATACTGGTACCTTTTATGTCAGTAATGATCTTGCAATAGCATTGATAGTGAATGTTCCAGCAACGTGCTGTAAATCCAGTATTTCTGGTGCTCAGACTCATGTTCCAGGTCAAAGTTCTCGAGAACCTGATTTCACTGTTGTTTGGCATTAAACTTCTTTTACATCTATTTTTTTTTTTAAATAATTAAATAGTTGGGTGTGTATGCTCTAAATTAAGAAATCCTTCAAGTCTGTGGGTGCCTGCATCTGTATCAGTGTGTGTATATCAGAGAATCTTTAATGGGTCTATAATTGAATCTAAGTAGTAAGAGACTTTTTAAAAATATTGCTTAGTGTTTCTATACTAATGGGATAAATGTCATACTTTAACTATTGCGCTGTATCAAATCTATTATGCACAGTATTCAATAATTCCCCAAATCTTGATTTACCCAATTGAAAGTGACCCTGGGCATAAATTCTAAGCAGAGGAAGGCTCTGATTCCTTGATCTTTGGCACTCTTTTGTTGAAACAGAACATGGTGTCTTAAATCAGCAGAATAATTTAGGAATGGTAGATACTGAAACAACTAATTTTTCTTTCCTGTAATCTGCATAGACTTCAAAATGCCTACAAAGCACAAAGTGCCAGTTCATATAATTTGTTGGCAAGGATAAAAAGAAGAAAGGAAATGATTTCCTAAGCGTGTGAATCAGCCCAGCTTTAACAGATATTTTTCTGTCATGTGCAGCCTGAGGGCTTATGCCTATCTGAGCTTTATTTGACAATTACCACTTGCCAGCATAATTAAATGATAATTTATAAATACTGAGAGAGCATTATGGGGAAGAGCAAATAGGTGCTTATCAGGACATTGAATAAACTTGATCTGCCTCACTGGCAATTTTCATCTCTTATCTAGGTTGTTAACTGGTCTCCTTTTTTTTTTTCCTCCCTGTTTTGTTTTGTTTAGGTTTGATAGCTGCTAGATTGATTGTATCTACCTGCCTATATTCCTTTTTTTTTTATATTCCTGGCATTATTTTTTTCTCCTATTGCTTTTGCCATCAATATTTTGTAAAATAGCAAATAGTAAAATGCACATCATGGATATGCATGCTAGTGTGAGAATGAAAAGAAAATCTGCACAATACATATTTTTTAGAGTTTTCATGATGTTCCTGATGTAAATCTCCTGCTGTTGTTTATTTATTTGTGCATGTGTGAGGACTTTTGAGTGAGAGGAGAGCTCTAATATTGCAGTCAGTGGTGGATGATAGTCAGTTGTGGGAGAAGCTTCTCCATGACCCTTCTTAGATAAAAATAATACTAAATAGATGTCACCAAAATTCTGTCACTCTCATGCAGGATATAAAAAAAAAGTACCAAGTAAAGACTTCTAAAGGTTTGAGGTCTTTTGTGCCATCATTGTTTCATTTTGAGGTCCTTGAGCCATTATAAGGAGTGGTGCCATTTCACACAGAACTGTGTTGGAATATGGGTAGAAACACAGATTGGTGCTGAGCAATCTAGATAAGGAAGTGCAAGAAAAATCCTCTATTTGTATGGAAACAAATCAGTTGAATGCAAAAAAATTGAATTTCCACGCCTTTTGAAAAGCATGTACAAGGAAGAGAAGGGGGTGGGGAAAGCAAGACACATTAGTGGGTCACCAGGAGATTGAGTTTTTGAGCCATCATGAAATTAAATAATTTCAGGAACTTCTGATTGGAGTTACAGTCATTTGAGTGAACAGTTAAGCCACCGTTGTACCAGAGAATGAAAAAATAAAGGGCTTCTCTGTTTAAAGTTTTCAATTTCTTAAATTATTCAGCATTTACTGCTTATAAATAGTAATTATTTGCTTTTTCCCCTCCAGAGCTGAAAATTATCTTTCATATTCAAATATTTAAATATACTGTGCTGTAGTTGGGTCACAAAAATTCCTAATGTCAGAACAGATTTTTGTACAAGGAATAATTTGAAAGTGGGGGATTAGTTTCCACCTTTTGAAACACAGTGCTTTCCGTAATCTTCAAACATTATTTAGGATAATGGAAGCCATCATCCTGGTTCTCAAATGTTAGCACTTCCATTAGAATTTGCTGCTACCTCTTATTTTTTTATATTAAAATACAAGGCTTAAAAGGTATTATCTTACTAAAGGAGGGCAATTGTAGAGATGATTTGATTGAATAAAGGAAGAAGCTGTACAGGCCTTTTAAGATCAAGGATGTATTGATGGAAAGCTATCATTAGAGACAATTAATGTTCTCCAAGGGAAGAAATTGATTATGGACAGAGATGGACCCTAAGGAGCAGATATGTCTTAATGCTCCAGGGCCTTAAGGATTATACATTCCATTCACAGCATCTGTATTTTAACCCTTTATGGGGGCTGGAAGAGGAGCTAACACTTAAGAAAACTCTCAGAGCTTAATAAGGTGAGCCTGTGTTTGGTGCCTGGCTGACACAGGCTATTCCTTTAAGTTTTTTTTGTTTGTTTGTTTGTTTTGGGTTTTTGGTTTTTTTTTTTTGGCAGGTATCATTTTGCCTAATAGAGTGTCAGACTTCATATATGCAGTACATAGGTTTGGATCATTTTGAGCTGGAGGAGCACAGTCCTGGTGTAGAAGGAAACGAGGCATGAAGTAAAAATTTTCAACATTACAGTGCTATGGAAAGTGTATTCTGTGACCAAGAAGACTTTTTACTGTCTGAGAGTCACTCTTAAGATTTCTTTTACTAATTCTTTGAAAATTTTTGTTTAAATTGTATTCCACTATGGACTTGAGTTAGAGTTCTAAGTCTGGATTCAGATGCTAAGTATTGCCATTCTGAGTGTGAGGAAAAGCACTGATAAAGCAGCCCCAGAACTGTTGCTCTGAGTTGCAGAGCCAATTCACAGATGGGCTGTTTTATCATGTTGGTTTACTTTGGCTTACTTCTCAATGAAGGCAAATATTTGGCATATTTGCTCACGTTTGTTTTTTAACTGGCTAAAATAGGAATGCCTAGAGCTGAGCAGCACAGTGTTTTCCCAGCACCTCTGAAAGCTCAGCCCAACTGCAGCATATTGCAGCAGTGCTGTGCCAACATGATTCCTGCCACATCTTCTCCTTACCAGGCTGGAGGCATTTGTGCCTTCCCCTCCTGGAGCAGGCAGATTCCTGCCTGTGCTCTTCCACACTCCAGCACAGCCACGGGGGAGGGAAGTTAGCACTGGTTTCAATGCCGCAAACTCATTGGCCTTCCCTTCAGATTTTTTCTTTTTTTTTTTATTATCCTCAAATAAGGAAGTCTAATCTTATCATAAGGTTGAAATTTTGCAGAGAAAGCAAGGAAATGCTTTTTACATCTCAGCATTTCAAACTTGGTTAGAACTAAAATAGCATGGCAAATACCTACTGCATCATATTTGTAACACAGGCTGGGAACTGGCTTTTTTCTATAGCACTGATTATTTGTTTTTATGACATATTTTGGTGTGTAGTACTTTGATCACTCATAAAATAATATTACTTGCTTTTGATATACTCCATCACATCTTTTTGATATGCAGTTAATCTGACTTTTTTTTTAGAGAGATTCCTAATTGATTTTATGATATAACTTTATTTCAGCTGACCAAAGTAATTCTGGCATATTGTACTGGACATTTATATTAAAAAAATGACTTGATAAATTTTACTGAAGCACACCTTTTTTCCCCTGAAAATATATGAGTAGTTTGTTAGTGTGCTGCCCTGAGGAGCAGTGTATAGGTTTCAATGAATAATGGTGTGATGCCTTAAACAGTCAAAAATAATGATACTATAATTAATAGGGAAAGTGCTACTTTTATTCAGATAAATAGGTGAGTCCTATTGTATGACAATGTATAGGAACCACTGCCTTGGAGACCAAGTATAACATGCTTGGCAGGACTAAGGAGATTAAAATAAGAGACAGAAATAAACAAAAAGAGAGGTCAGAAACACAAGTGACGAGACCCAGGGGGGAAAGGGTGATTCCAGAGAGAATCAATACTTATCCTGCATGTTGATATTTTCAAAAATTGTTTGATATAATATTTAAAGGACTACTGTTTGGAAGATAGAATCCTTTCTCTCCCCCTTCCACCCCCATGCTTTTCTTTCTATGCATCATTAGGGAAATACCCAAATCAAAATGAGGATGTAAGTGAATGTTAAATACATTGGGCAGAATCAGCTTTCACCTGTTTTGTTTTTTTTTTTTTTCCCAAGCTGTGAGCACTCTTTAATTACAAGGTTAAAAAAAAATCCCACACATTTAAGACTGGTAACATATGTTGTTGTCAGCATGCATTTAGCACCTGCAGAAATGAACATGGGAAATGTGACAGCCCATAGGTAGAACACCCACTGCGCTGGCTAGGGGAACTGTCAACAAATCTTACTTTGTTAATTTTTTCTTATTTTCAAAAAAATCCAAGGAAAAAAGCTTAATAGCACAGGTGTTCTGAGCACTATAGGAGGATGTAATGGGGAAGAGGCAGTAACCCTTTTTAATGGAAGCCTTTGCTCACACTAATACGACTGAAAAACAATGCCTTTTTTATTACAAATTAAAATCACAAGGCCAGATCCTACAATCATTTATTAGTAAATTTTTCAGGAGTGTTGCCACTAATATTGGCCCTGCTTATTTTCCTGTTTCCTTCTGCATGTCTTTCCTCTTTCAAACCCCTTTTTCTTCTTTGTTTCTATTTCTCATTTTAATCTTCTTGCACAATCCAAGCACATTATCGAGATTACCCAGTGAGGAGGCAGGCACTGGGGTGAGGCTTTGTGGGATCAGGTCCCTGGTGATTATGATCCTATTGCTTCTCCAGAGAAGTGCAGCTCCTGCAAGGGACACGGATGTTTCTCCTGTGTGGATTTGCCAGCAGGTGTTGCTGTGTAACTTATCACCCACCCTGCTCAGATGGTGAAAGCTCATGCTCACAAGCTATGATACCAGCTGTCCTGTAACCTCCTGGATTATTCTTCTAAAAAAGTCCCCAGATATAAACTATAGATCCACCATGTGCTGAAGAAAAAAATGTAGGCTTGTTTGAACTTTAATTTGTAATTTATCCACAGATCTGCAATATCTTTATTCAGGCTAAAATTGAACATGGTTTTGCTGGAGTGGAAGAAATAAAAAGAATTGTTGAAATAATGTTGGACAGTTTTAATGATATTTCTACTGATAATCTGTTTTATATGTATTACAACAACGTCCAGAGATTCTGGTCTCTCCCCTGATTTGATGCCCTTTACAGCAGATATCTATTTCTGGATAGGGAACGAGGATCTCCAGTCCAAATGCTTGCAATTAACGCAATCTTGCACCAAGTAAAATGGACACACCTTTTCTTAGAAGTACTGGGGTGAAATTGATGGTATCAAAAAATTCTCTTTGAAAATACCTTCAATTGCACAATTCCTGTGCAAACAGCTGTGTAACCTGTGGGATCTACCTAAGCTTTGTGTCAGCGGGACCATCGGTCCAAACAGCACAGCTTTTTCAGCCTTCCTGCCTGATCTCTGCCCGGACTGCCAAAAAGGAATTCACTTGTGTTCACTGGTCATTTTTGGTGAATATTTGTCCACTAGATTGAGACTGAGAACATCGATTTCAACTGTTGAGATATCACTGTAATATCTTGGTTTTTAGTTAGAGTGTTTGGTCAGTTACTATTTAAAAATAAACCAAACTATTCTGTTTCTGTGACTCTGCATAGGGGTTTTCTGCCAGTATCTGTTTTGGTAATGTTTGATTTTGACTTACTAACATGCTTTGCACCCATGTTGGTGCAGACATAGGAAAAATATAGAGTTATTATCTATAGTTAGATAGAGGCAAAGAGAAACCTTTTCCTCCTTTGTGTAGGAGGTGGAGTCAGAGCCTGCAGGTGTTTCCTGGATCTGGTGCTTTTCAAGAGAGCCAAGTGTTTTCCTGTCCCCTTCACAGTGTTTGCCCTGGACTTTGGTGCTGGTACACCCCACTCCTAATGGATATCTGAGTCCTACTGACTCTTGGGACTCAGTCTGGTCCTTGGTGTGCTTCTGAAAGATCTTGGAAGCAGCTGCAGTCTCCTCAGGGTCTCACATCAAAGAAGCTCTGAGCTGTGTCACAGGGCTGTGTGGCGCCTGGACCTAGCTTGTACCTGGCACAAGGAAGGTGATGAAGGTGATGCTGTGACCTCCAGGATGGAAGCTGAGATGCCAGCAGCTGATGGGAATGTTCTGTCCCTGATAGAAACCCAGCTGGACAGGAGTGAGGAAACCTCTTGGTGTTTCATTTGATGAGTTGCTTGTTCTGTGCAAGCTCTAGGTGAGGGAGAGAACTCAAATTTTGTCAGCTTTTCTCTTTCTTAGATCAGTTCTTCATCTTTAATTCCAAGTGCATATCCTTCTTAAACAAGTTAATTGCTTTGGAGAATGACCTCCAGCCAGAGAGATAAATTGGACATTTCTTCCTGTGTTACCAGTATATATTGCAGTGTAACGTACCAAATTCAGGACAAAAGACCAGCTTTGGCAACTCTGATGCTCCAGAGTTCTTCTAGAAGAAAACTAGAGACTTAAAACTTTGAATTAAACTTACAGTGCTGAAAAAGCACTGCAGTAGTGAATCCAGAAAAGCTGTGTGTTGGCTATTGGTGTTGAGCTAAGTTAATATTTTGAGTAATACAAAGCTGATGTATAAGGCATTACTTTAAAGAGAAACTCGAGCAAGTTTATAAAGCTTTTTGCTGTGGTGTTAACTGTGACTCCAGTCTGACTCATACCTATTCAGGAAGTGCAGAAAACGTTACTAATGAATATGGAATACATAAGGTCATATTTCATATATTCAAAATAGTCTGTGAATGCACAGAGTGTTTTGCTACCATGGAAGTAGACAGGATGGCTGGAGCTACCCCAGGGACGGCAGCACTCCCCAAGCCAGAGGTGTGACAGCTTCAACTCTATAAAAAAGGAAAATACATTTAACAAGCAGTGGAAAACGTAACAAACTAAAACCTGTCACTGCCCTTGGGAGCAGCTGTGGGGTGTGGAGCTGCAGCACAGAGGAGCCAGGGGCTGTGTTTGGGGAGGCTGGTGCGCCCTCGCCCCGGGAAAGGCGCGTTTGGCACCTGGGAGCCGAGGTCAGGCAGAGCTTGCCGGGCTCCCAGAGGGGCTATCAGTGTAACGAGGATCTGTTTGCAGTAATCGGTGGCAGCGTTGACAGAATGTTCCCAACCATCTGCTCGAGGGGATGGCGTTAACTCTATCAAATCCTCGTGTTTTAAGAACGCTGATCTCCGCACCCAGGAGGATTGGTGACAGGGAGTTCTTGCCAGGCCTGCATTAGGCTGCCTTCATCTCATCACCAAATACACTAATGCCCCCTAGACAAGATGCTAAATATCTGTGAAATTAGAGAAGCAGAATTATGGAAAGGAGGAATAAAACACAGAAATTTTCCTTCTTCCCTACTTTCTGTTGCTGTTTTTTATTTTTTAGTTAAAATGTGGATGTTTTCTTCATCGCACAAACGTAATTTTGAAAAAAATTGATCATCATTCTCTACAGAGACAAAGAGAACACTGTGTTTTACTTCTCCTGATAAAGTGACTGAAATATATATACAGGCCTTTTAGTAACCCTGTTGCATCTCTGAGCTTAGAAGAAGTTACTGGATTTGGGAAAACAGTCACACTTTTAGCAAATGCTGAGCTAGTTAGCAGCTTTACACAGAATATGCTAATAGTTTTAACAGCATGTTAAGGAAGAGCTGATATTTTGCCCTGTGTGTTAAGGGCACAGAACATTACCTTGAAAATGAAAGAAATGAATCAGTGCAAGGGTTCAGGAGATATGCAAAGTATTTTAATCATTATAGAGAAGGGATCTTGGATACAGGGTTACTCCCAAGGATTAGGGTTAGACAAGTGATACCAACGTGCCTTGACTTCTTCTACGTACTGCCAGCGAGTAGCGGGTGAGAGGCTCCTCCAGGACATCTCTAGAAAAGCACAACTTATTCCTTTGCCCACAGCAAGTGTGTGTAGGAGATCAGCCTTTGTGAATATCTTCCTCCTCTTCTGCATGTGAGTCATCCCCCTGACATCTCTTGAAGTATTCCTGTAATCTTTGTAGTACTGGGAGGCACAGACTGTGTTTGGTTTACATGTCAAGCATTGGGAGGGGGCACAGGCCAGGAGCTGCCCCCAGCACCAGCTGGGGAGCAAACCTTGCACTTCAAAATGGACTCATGGCAGGTCAGAGTCTATTTGGGATATTGGGGGTGCCTCTGTGCAAACACGCGTAAGAACAGGTAACAAACTGCCCAGCAGCTGAGAGGGGAGGAGCACAGTGAGTGGAGGTTACCCAGGTATGTAACTTATTTCTGAGCATGCTGGGTCAGATTATGGTCCTGCCCCACAGTCCAGCATCGTGTGCCCACTGGCACTTGGCAGCATATAGGTAGAGAATGTATGACCTAGGTGAGGTAGATGTGACTTTTTCCATGATATTCACCTTTGAGTGATGAGGGGTTCAGGCACTGTATCCAGACTGTTGTATATCATAGCAAACACCTCTCAGGATTGCATCAAATCACTTTTCCCTTTTGAAAATCAGATCTTATTTTAGGAGATCAGTTGCATGATTTGATTAGTTAAACTGATAACACACATTCTTTGTGTGTTCACAAGCTGCTGCTTGATATTTTCATAAAAAGCGCATTTGCTTTTTTGTGTTGTCAGAAACAGTGACTAATAGAACCCTCCTCCTCAGGATTCATGACCTTACTGATCTCAGTGAGGCCAAGATGTTCCAGACAGAAGCTGCTTTGTATGCTGGTTGATCTGTGCTGCTGTTCTCCACCCTGTGAAGGGTGGTCAAGACGTGGGTACATATCAGCTTCGTGTGGTAGCAGAATTATGTTCTTTCATGTTCATTTGCTAGTGATTACTAATATTATTTGCCTTTTTACTGGTCATGAGCTCTGAATTGAAAACCAGAGTACAATTCAGTAATTTCAGTTTCTTTGGAGCTCTTGGTTGAACTGTGTCATTCTAGAAACTCGCTACACTTCACTTTGGCAGTTTCTTCAAAAATTCCTTCTTCCAACACTGTTTCTGACCTTAAGGAGGAAAGCAGCTAGTACTGGGGTTGGTATTGGCTTAGCAAACAGAGGCAGTAGTCTCTCATTTTTATAGGCTCTGTTTACTGGAAAGCAGTGTTCTTATTTTTGGTTTTTTTTTTTTTTTTTCTGAGAATGTAACAGTTTCATTCATAGGTTTCTCCACTAGTGATAGAATTAGAAATTTGAAATGGCTACTGGTTTAAGTTCTGAAAGTATTTTGGAGAATTTAAAAACTTTTTAAGCTTCATTTCCTTTAATTTTCTAAGATTTTGCCCTGAGTTATAGCTCTATGGCAGCTGCAGAATTCCAAGTTTTAAGGTGAGCAGCCCAAGTACCAGTAAATGTCTAAATTCATGTAGTGATGATGTGAGGGAGAATATGCACAATTTGTTTCAAGTGCTCATTGGGTGCCACAATGCCTTTATAGTTATTTGGCATCTTGAAAGCTATTTTAGCAACTCTGGGCACTGTGGGATATTTCAGAGTACCATACACACAATAAAAAAAGACAGCAATATGCAAAATTAGTAAATAACTAAAATTTTCTCCTTGGCCCCACTGAAGGTAAATTTGGGTTCCTTTGGGGTTTAAGTCTCTGAGACTTGTCAGTTCCATTTGTTGTCATGACCTGATACAGATCTAAGAAAATGCTGGTGTTCTTTTTTTCCCATTTTTGTGAGAATGGTCAACCTAAAACCTTCTATCATTACTGGAGGACGTGGGGTGTATGTAGCAGTTCCTTCATCTTCTTAGAGACAAGGTAGGAGAGATGCTGACACCTAGGAAAAAAAATAGGTGAACTTGTGGGTTGTACTATCTGAATTCAGTGATACTGATGTGCTAAACATCTCTTGTGGCGTGCAAATTGTCATTCCAGCATGTTGCGATCAAGTATGTCAGAATAAGACTTATTGTTGAACCTGTTTTTTTCTCCTGATCTGGGAGAAAAAAAAAAAAAAAAAAGAAAAAAAAAAACCCAATAGTGACAAGTTGGAAATTCAATGTCATTTATTTTGTTGGGGTTTTTTTTATTTGGGAGAAGGCATTAAAAGGGAGGGAGATTTGTGTGTTTTAGTGAGGGAAGTGCTTGAGGGCTCTTGCTTGTCCCTTTAGTGCATCTCATCTCCCGCCCTTGGAGCTCATTTTTTCAGCTGCTTCAATGAGCACACACATCGTATTTCGTCTCCTGTGACTGCTTCACTGAGTTCCCTCAGTGTGCCTCTTGTGTTCATCTTCCATCCTGCTCTGCCCACCCCTTCAGCTCACTAATGTCCAGAGGAAGGGATCCTCACAGCTGTGAATGACACTTCTTCAGTGAAATATTTAATATTTGCACTTGTTAATTACTATTTCATTTTGCTTTTATATTAAAGGTAAATGTAGGTGTTTTTCTACTGTCCAGTTGAGCACCCTACCCATTCAACTTAATTTTCTCTCCTCACCTCTGTGAGAAAATTAGGAAAACTTAAAATTAGAAGTACTTGGACTGGAGGCTATCTTTTTAAATTTTGCTATCTTTTTAAAAAATTTTATGGAAATACATACAATGAAAAGAGCAATTACATGCACAGCATGTCAAATAACTGCTATTACAGATGTAGAGAATTGAGACAGTACTTGGAAGATTTCTGGTAGTAAATGGTGTTCTGAAATATAAGCAATCATCTTTTGCTCTTTTGTTTTACTATACTAAGCATTGTCTGGTATAGTAAAATACATACCAGTTATCAGTTCTGATTGCATATTAGTGATGCGTGAATTACTTTTCAATGAATATCTGCTTTGACTTTGTTTCTGTGCTTTTCAGGTTAACAAATAAATTTTCTTTGCCCAATTCCTTGAAAAAATATGGAATTTAATTTAAAAAAAATTAGATGTCTAGATGAAAACTCAATAGATGGTCACACTGAAAACTTCTATGTGGAGGGAACAAGGACAAACTGACCATCAAAATCACATATTTTTCAAATTTTAAACAGGAAACAAAATAAAATCTCTATGAAAATTGTGTTGTAGTAGAGTAAAAAGTCATTAAAACATGAAAGGAATTGATCACTTGGCTTTGTTTTTTATTATGATAAAAATGTAGTGATTTTATGACTAAAGTAAGTTTGAAGAAGTTATTCGCTGAAGTCATGCATATGTAAAAGACAACAGTAAAAATACTGTCTTAGTTGCCTTATAAATCACATATACTTTGTGTTTTCATGATGTGAAATGTTAAACTTGAGGCCCTTTTTGCTTTGTCATCTTAATTTTTGCAGTTTGTCAAACTTGTAGTGAAAATATGCAAATAATTTAACTGTATAGAGATCCTGCTTTTGTATCCCATTCCATTTGAGATTTCTAAATTCTCATTTGTTTTAGAATGCTGTTTGTGAAAAGAATTCCATAAATCCAAAATTCCGTCCTAGATTTTAGGGCCTTAAGTTAAACCTTAAATACTCTCCAGATTAACCACGATAAATGTTGATGTCCCTTGTGAAATGTGTTGAATTTAGTTCTGATTCTGTTGATAATTGGATATTGGGCAAAACCGTGGTGGGAACAGAGAGCCAAAATGATTAATAGCACAAGTCCCTCAGGGATTGTATAAAATTGGTCACAGTAAAAATTGTCACTCTTTCAAAGTATGTTAAAGTTTTAAGTACTCTAGAACTATTGTGTGATGGCTTCCTATTTGTAAGTTATTTTTTAGGACTTATTTATATTTTCAGTGCATGGAGACCTGTATCTTCTTGGGAGGATTTTTTGATAGGTGTAATTTCTTTGAATTAGTTGCAATGATGATTTTGAGAAGCAGATTATTTATAGAGCCAACACGTCGACACACTATCAACCATTAAAAAAAAAAAAGACTAATAAGGTTAATTGTCATATGAACCCTCCTCTGTCATCTGAAATCTGTAGGCTTTGATTGTTTCTCTGGGGGAAACTCTGCCCAGATGGCATTTTCCTCAAGGCCCTGACCCACAAGAGGCCTGTGGAGATGGAGAACAAGGTGCATCTCCACAGACTAATTAATTTACTATTATAGCACCTGTTCCAGAATAGATAGGGCTGGAAAGGAAAACAGTCCCTGGGCACAGTGGTAGGCTCACTGGTAAATGGATTTGAGCTGATTATATTAAGCTGATGCTTTGATCATCTAAAGGCGTTAAAATGGAAATATGTTTTTGCTGGCTGTTGGCCTCCATGTGAGTGCAGTTTGTATTATAAGTGAGCAGTAAGGAAAGAGCTGGTTTGGACTCAAGCAAATATCTTTTTAAAAGTGTACTCCCTACCTTTCAAATTCAGGAATATTAACATACAGAAGCATTGTGAGCATTTCCTTAGATATTTCAGTATTTGTTCATATTCCAAGTCATCGTGAAACCCTAGAAGCCCACCCATTTTCTGTCATCCATAGGGTGTCAGTACATATTCTTACCCCTCATTAAAACATGTTTGGGGTCTTCAAGGAGTTGAATTATATTTGTGGGAAATAGGAGTAACCTCTTCAATAAAATCTTGGCAAACTGTGCAATTGAATTTTGATCAAATGGTAACAGGCAATGGCAAATCCTTGTGTAAACATTTCTGGGCAGTAAGTGGATTTACAATGTGTTAATCTGTACTCACTTTCACTTTATTGCCATTTGGATTCCCAGAAGGATTAGCTGTAATTTTATTGGCCCTATGAGGCTATATTGCATTTTCCCTTTTCAAATCAACTTGGTGATTTTTTTTCATTTTATTTATTTAACAAGCATGGATCCTATAAGCTGTAGGGTAAAATTAATTGACCCTTGCCATTATAAGGTTAAAAGTGTGTGTAATTAAGGTTCTGTTAAATAATACATTCTTTAAAGCAGCAGCAAATTTGTAACAAGCTACATCAAAACTAAGTATCATTTATAGTATGAATGCACAAGGCAAAAGCCCTTCCAAATTACAGAAATATTTCCAAATGCACACATTATTTTTAAAAACAAATTCACAAAATTATTGTAAAATCAGTAAATTTATCTATGTTGTCATTAAAATGGTAGCATTTTCAAGGTAAGGAGCAATACATAAACAGGATTCTATATTCTTGTGGGATTTCTTTTAACAGCAATGTGGCATTCCAATCCATCATGGAGCAATAAAATTCAGCAACTTTTGGTGGGTAGTTTCTTTATGAAAAGTTGTCTTCTCAGACAGTTGACATTGTTTGTAACAAATTGCAGAAAGAAAGTAGATAATCATAGCACAGTAGATTGATTTAGAATGAAGGATAGTGTACAGTGAGATTTTTCTCAAGCAAGATTAAAGCTATTTCCCATATGGTTTCATTTTGCAATTTTTTTTTTGCACCTTTGAGCATCAAGGTACAGCAAGAGAGAAAAATATAGTAGCTTCAAATAGGGATATAAAAATGCCTAATTGCTATGCAGAGAAAGCATCTGTTAAATTTAAAGATTGATTTTGGAGTTAAGAGAACTCCCAAAGATCAACAAAAGACAACAGAATTGCTTCCCTTACCTGTTGATGTGATTAGCTCTCTACAGATGGAACCCTAGCAAATACATGGATTTATAAATTCATCACTTTTAACTAACCTAAAACATCCCTAAAACCTTGTTCTATTCTTTTTTTCCTTCCCTCCTTCCTCGATTTATAAATCTTCTTTTAAAATACATTTCCTCAGAAAAAGAGTAGTGTCTCTTTCCATCTGCTTCATCAGATACTCTAAAAAGGGGGAGGTTGATCCATACTTACTTTCTCTTTGCTGCAGAAGGCTTCCAAGCCCCATTCCACTTCTGGTTTTGGCAGGTGGTTTCTGCTGTTGGCTCATTTCTTCTTTCTGCTCATCAGCAGAGTCTTCTGAGCAGCTCCTCAATGGGCAGAGGAACAGGAATGTCCCTGTCAGTGTGAAACATTTGTACTACTCTTTTGGGCTCCTAAAAATAGCAGGCGATTAAGCCGCTTTTTTAAAGCCCAGAAGTAGGCTCTTGAGATCATCAATCATCCAAAGAAACATGGAGGTTTTATCAGATACATGAAGCTTGGAACAAGCCACTTGAGAGTCTGCCAGAACATTAAACCAGAGAAATCTAGAAATAGGCATAAACTCCAGGCTAGAGGCTTTCCTCTGTTTGATGAAAATTATTCACAGAAAAATTGAAGTTTCTCTTTGCACAAAGAGAAGGAATTTTTTAATCTTAAGTCTGCATAGCTACAAGTATACCTAGAAAAAACAGTTTAGGAAAGGGAAAACAAAATTAAGAGAATGCCCAAGGCAGAAATGACTGTAAAAGCCTTGGCAAATAAAGAAACATCTGGTGAATGCAAGGCATCTGTTTGTAGGCTGGGTTTCTCCAAGCCACTCATTAACTGCTACAGTTGTGAAATCAGCAGGTATTAGTTATATTGTTAGTGCTCTTTTTTTCTTTTTTAAATTCTGATTTTGCCGTTTGATTAAGACAAGTGACTGAGAGCAGAGCACATGTTATGAAGGTTTCCAGTGGATTGTTCTAAAGGTGCTGAAGCAAAATGTCAGTTAAATTTACTCACAACTTTCTGTGATGTTCACAGCTTTTGGTTCCATTATGTATGAAGGAAGAAAGTACTTTCAAAACCATCCAATAATATTGGTAAATAGCATTTTTCATTTCATATGGTGTGATTCAGCCTTAGTGCAGATGAAGCAATTTTTCTGAAAATGGTGAAGAACTAGGAAGCTGGGCAGGTGGAAGATATTCATCTATCAGGATTTTTTAAAGAAACCTGGCTGTTGTTTTAGTTACATGTGCACAGAGCAGAGGATCAGCATTTGTAGCCACTGCATCTCTCCACCAGTAAACTTAGTGCCTTAGTGTTTGTTTGTTTATTGAAGTGGGTGATTCTCAGTCATGTCAGCCATAAGCAGAGATGGGACTATTTTAATTTTCAAATTGATCAATATAAGGCTTTGTTATTTTCTGAAGAGTACAAGGCCAAGCTTTTTTTTTAATAACAATATTAAAAATTTACAGTGGTTATTTCAGATTGATATTTGGAAGGTTGTTTGCGGCTTCCTATTAAGATAAATGTACTGATTAGACATATCTGTCTGCAGCAATGCAGGAAAACCAACCAGACTATCCTGAGGAGCAGATGAATATGGGAGAAGTTTCACACTCCCATTTATACTGATGGTACAGAAAGCAAGCTGCATTATCTGGGTGTAGGTGTACACAGATGTAGCACCTGTGAAATGCTACAACTAATAAGTTCAGTTGTTAAGCAGGAGTAAATTGTTGTCATCTCTCCAGTTCTGTTTAATAAAAATTGTCTAAAAGTTCATTTCATTCCCTGAAACAGAGAGAACCAAGACAGCTGAGTTTTTTACAGTTCTATTAATAATATGATGAAACATAAAACATCTTCTGAGGAGCATGAGCTATGGGAATTTTATTAATCTCCTGAACTGGAGCTGTAGAGGCTTAGGAAGCTTAAATCAAGGGCATCCAAATTTTGCCCAACTGAGGGCTGTGTTGGCATCTTGTCTAGAGCTTGAGGGTTGAATCTCATTGATTATTGCTGAGCTCCTCTTTAACACAGAGCTGCACCTCATGCAGATAAGCTCAAAATTGGAGAGTAAAACATTCCTGGTACCTGCACTAGTGTGTGGGTAGGGGGTGGGTTACATTATAATAATTATGAATGCAGTGGAAAGCATTGATTCTTATTTTTTTTTTTTTGTTTCACACCTAAAAAGTGTTCTTGTTCACTGATTTCAGGACAAGCTAGTTTGAAATGTAAAATTCAAACTTTTTTCTTTCTGTTTAAGGTGTCAGCAACAGTAAGTCTCTGTATACAAACATGAAGTGATCTGACCTAACCTGTGTCTGTCATTTCACTTACTGAGTCCATGTCAAATTGTGAAGATCTTATTCCTTCTGGTCAACTCTGACAATGCATAAAGGATCATATAACAAGTAACCAATAACAAATTAACAGAAAAAAAATTGCTTTAATTTTAGGCACTGAATACAGTGAGTTTCCTTTTTCCCTTCCTGATGGCCATCTGTAACAGAAATATACAAGCTCATCTTGCAGTTGCAGGATACTGGTGCTGGTATTGAACTTTGCTCCAGAACTTCTGTATTGAACCTGAAAGTTCACAAAGAAATGTTAATTTAAACAGAAGTGTGATTTTCTTTCTGGTTCTTTTCATGAGAAGGTTTTCCTGCTGGTCCACATTCATCTACTGAGGGCTGTAAAGCCACCCTTTGAACAGTGTCCAAAGTGTTCCATATTCAAACCAGCTAGAGTAGCAGATTCAGACTCTAGGACAACAGGAAGAGGATTTCTGTTTCCCATTTCTGATATCATTATCTCTACCATAAATTATAAAAAAAACTTTGCCAAGTTTAGGGGTGATTTTCTGCCTATAAGCCTTTTAGAGCTTCTGGTAATTTGTTTGGTTTCATGCACGCATTTCACTTGTGGTGCCAGTGCACACCATGTCTCAGATTACACCTGTTGAACACATTGGTAAATAATTTTGATTTATTTAGAGCAGAAATTCAGATTTTCAGGGTTCCAGAAACAATTCTATTGCAGATAATTGCAAAGCATAGTCTGGTCAAATATTAAAGCATGGGTATATGGATGTTTGATGAATTTATCACTCTGCCTCTTGAATTTGTTATTGGTTATTTTCAGTGATAAACCTGAAGTGTTTTATCTTTTATGTGAAATGAAAAATATATTTACAAGAAATATACCACTGAGGCTTAGAATCTAAATAGATGGGTATTCATTGAAGTGTTCCCATGGACAATAACTTTTTATTTCTACAAGATTTTCCTCTTTCTTTTAGGTAGGTATAAAGACAAGGAGGTGCATATCAAACAGCCATGTAAGATAAAGGGATGATTTGAACGGAGGGGTTGGAAAACAGGGATTTTATTTCAAATAGAAAAAGTAGCTTTATGTGCAGGTGGATTGCAGAAGGGTTCCCTCTTCTGAAGCCCATCTGGGAAGTTAGTTTAGCTCTATTGATGTTTGAGACTCTTTCTTTCATCACAACCACATGCCAAGACAATAAGTAATTGAACTGCGTGTTTTGCCTTTTTAAAAAGGTGTAATCTCCTTCTGAAGTGTAGAGAGATGTTTTGCAGGATTTTTCTCATTTATCTCTCACTGCACCATGCAGGCGGGGTTTGGAGCCTAGGCTGCAGAATCTCTTTACCATCTCTTTGATGAACACCTGCTTCTGATGTACAAATGTGTATCTGCTGAGATGCAAAATTGAAATAATTTTAACAGTATAAGAATAATTAGGAATCTCTTTTAAAGGTCCACCTGTTCAAAATACTGGTTTGTTTATTTCTACATTGCATAATGTAGGCAGAAGTTTAGCAGTTTTGATTTCGTAGGCATTGTTTTTCTGTATTTTAACCTTAAAATGAAATTATTTGTAATTACAAAGAAATCACAAGTTAGATTCCAATTTGTATATTCTCTGAAAGCTATTAAAAGAATAAATACTGTCTTTTACAATGAGACGTCCTTTCCATTTTTCAAAATTTAGAAGGTAAAAACAGATACAAGTGTAACTTTTTTCACCTTTTTTTGTGCTACAGCCATTTATTTTACAAAAACAGCAAGCATCTCTTTCGCAAATATTCCTCATAAAATAAGTAGATAGCATAGAGTTTTGGAATTATTTGATGCTATGATGGTCTACCTTAAAAACAGAAAGAAACAGATTTAAATATGGATCATTAATTAATTGACCTGTTGCTTAAAATGTAAATAATTGCATTTTGATAATAAACGGATCAAAATTTCTAGTAATTTGTTTCTAATTTACTGTATTGCTCATTAAAGAAAAATTTAACAAGCCTTAAAAACTTAAATTTTAAATTTAAATAATATTCATAAATAAATGTAAAAATACACCCCTTAGTTCTTAACTCAGGTCACCTTATTACAGACTGCATCCCTTTGTCAGTGGGAGACATTTTGAACTCCAGTTAAAGGCTGTTGTGAGTGATTTATTTGCATAAGATGGAGTGAATATTTACAATTACAATGTAATTTTTAAAGTTGGCTACCTATTTATATGCCCTAATTTAATTTCAAAGTGAGAACTGAAGTATATCCAAAGTAGAGAAGCGACAATTTTTCACTAAATAATACCCCTTTTAAAATACACCAAGTAAACAAAGTGTGATAAATGTAAGGAAAAGGGAAAATCTCAAATATTTAGGCTTATTCTCACTGGTGCTGGTTCTAATTCATTGAGTTTATTGGAGAGCAACATTCACAGACAAGTAGGACTAGTTGTTGACTCTTAAATAAATTCTATAGCTTTCATATTTTAGTGAAATTATCTGACTCAGCTGAAGAGATTTCCCACTAATTTCTACTCCTATCTCAAATCCTTTCACCGCTATTGATCTCACGTAACCCTTTACAGAAGTTTATTCCATTCTTTAGCAGAACAATGGAATAAAACTCACTCTTAACTCTAATGAACCCAGTAAATGATAGTTATGAATTCAGGGTTTGCAAGTTGCTTTTGTTGCACCTTGCTTTCGTCTGCTTCAAGCTTGCAAAATTTTGACTATTTAAGAAATATTGCTCAGCTGGTTTCTGCTCACAGCTAAAATGTTTTATGATTTATTTGAAAGTTGAAATAAAAATATTTCTGGACATTTTGTAGAGGAAAGAAATAGACGCAAACCAGTTTTTTTATTTTCTCCATATCAAGGGAAATACAATACCAAGAATTTATTCTGTTTCAGTTATAAAGGAGGAGCCTGAAGCACAGGCACAATCACCTGTGAATGGACCCTTTGACTTAACTCAGGGAAATAATTTTTGTCCTTATTTAAGCCATAAAGATTTGTGGGTTTTGTATTCTAAGATTTTTGTAGAGCTTTATTAAGGACTTTGAAATTTACAACAAAATTCTCCTCATGTGGAGCACTCAACGCTTTCTTATTTTGACACATTTTTTTCATCCATGTGTCCTTTAGTTTCATCACTAATTTTTTTTTCCTAAAAACCTCTGGTTATGAAAAGTTATTTATGTCAAATTAATGAACCATACTTAAACTGACTGCACTCTGAGTCACACCTGACACATCTGTCACTCAGGGTGCCACAGCAAGCTGGGATCTCCAGGGCCAGAGTGGACGTGTGCCAATGGCAAAGGCTACCAAGAGACTGGTGGGCATGGAGGCTGGAACAGGACTTTTGCTGATGTAAAGAAAATTTATTGTCTCCATTGCCATACCTTGAACATCTTCTAGCTATTTGCTGTGCCACAAAAGCATTAAAATAAGAAATATAGTACAGGCATTGCCCTGAAAGCAGAAGTACCAAACTGAAAGAGATAAGTTAAAATTGCAAAAAAGGGCAGCAGTTTCAGTGAAACTTAGATATTTTTTGATTTATTTATTATTTATTAGTATTTATTACTTGTTTGCTTTTTAAGTTATTTCACTGTGGTATTTGCTCATTAAAAAGATTGAAATATTTTTAAAATGCATATGAATTTTTTTATTTGAAATTATTGCATTATCTCAAATTTGATTGAACAGTATAAGAATTTCAAATTTAAAGCAAAATGTATAATATTCAATCAGATATTAACATTTAATTTTTCATAATAATGTAAAAATAGTGGGAAAAAAAGAAATCTGGAAAATAAGTATTCATCTAGCTCATGAAATGAGTATTGAAGAGAGGATGAAATTTTTTGAATTGCTGAAAACAAATTTGCAAGCAATTATAGTGTTCTACAGAAACATGGAGAAAAGCAAGAGAATTTTTTAAAAAATGTGTCTGTATTCCTTGGTTCATGCTATTCTACGTGTTTTAAGCTTTGATTTTAGAGAGAATTTCTGGGTTTTTGCTGTGGCAGTGATACAGATGTCACAGTGCAGACAGACACCCTGTCATGTTGAATTTAGTCTTGCGGAAAGGTGTCCCCAGACAAACAATAACAGCAGCAGAAGTGGGACTGCCATGTTCCTACATCACCTCCTCCACAATGAGCACTTCACAGTCTACTTGCAGCCATTTACAGTCAAACCTAATTAAACACAAGCACGTTTTTCTTCCTGCTAAAAGCAAACAACCCATGTATAATGGTTATATTGTTAACTTTAATAAAAAGCTACAAACTGTGAAGGATGAGATTCCAACAGCAAGGTTAAGTCAGTGATGTATGTACACAGAGTTTTGGATTCAGTGTGTTAACAGTTCAGTTTGAAAACAGAAAAAAAATGTTTGCTTTCTTGTTGTTTTTCCTTTTTTGTTTTTCCTTTTTTTTTTTTTTTTTAACCTTTCTCCATCATTTTTCTATTTTTATACTCAGGTGATGCAATGAATGATATATCCTTTCCTTAGAAAACCCAGCTTACTGGTTAAAACTGAGTATATGTGTGTACCATAACATGTGTGAGTATAAAGAATTTAGTGGGAAGAAATTCATTGAACATTAGAACATATTTAAACATTGACTCTTTTTTTTTCTGAACATATGAAGAAAAATTTTAGAAAACTTGGAAGTGATGCATAACTTCAAACAACAGTTGGTGGGGGGATAGGAAGAGAGTCTTAAATGCTTGCAATTTAAAAATTTGTATGGTAAGGGCAAGATAAAAACACGAAGAAAACTTGATCATTAATACTGAGGAGACTTTGATTTGGTGCTTATTTGTTACTTGCATGAGGCTGCATGAAATAAATACCAGGATGAGGATGAGGTTTTAACTGAACATGAGTCTCACTCAGCAGGGTTAAAATGCCAAGTGAACATTGCCTGTTTGTTTTTAGGGCCTTCCCTTCCATAACATGTTCTGTACTTTCTCTCCACTTAGTTCTGCTCATTAAGTAGCATCATTTATTCTGTTGGATGTTCAGTCTATGATGGATTTTGCTTCCTTCTGGTTTTTTTTGCAGATTGCTGAAAAGCAGCTCATATATTGATTCATGGAGAGATGCCAGTTTAGGGTTGTTTCAGGAGTAGGAAATTCCCACAAGACTTTTCTCATGAGAGATTTATGAAAATCATTAAAATAAGCAAGTACTGCCATCTAACTGACACATTTCCTTTCTTATTACTAGACCACTTTCAGTTTGGAACAGGGATTTATTAATGAAAGCAATTTTCCATTTAAGTGAGCCTTTATATGTATTTTGCTGTACACAATATCCCCGTTATTTTTTTACATGAAGGCCATGGAAATTCACTTTTTTTAACCTTTCTAAACCTTTGAATAGCATCACCATCCCATTTTGTTTCTAGTTCAAACATATAGCAGAATGTGCCAGTCCCCAATCACATGTGTTATTCCAAGTGTGCAAGTTAGTGATTCCTCTAAACAGCAGAATGACTGCCTATATTTCTGTCTTCCTTTTCTCTAACCCTGCCACCCTGATTGTCTCATCATCACTACATACACCTATAAAATAGACACTAATTTACCAAACCAGGTAATCTTCACTTTCTAACCCATGAGAAAAATGCAAGTCCCAGCTTCACTAACACATTCTGTTAGGTTGTAGTCTCACTAAATAGATGTTTTTGGGACAGTGGTGAGAAGTGTCAGGGTGATCAGAAAGCTCACAATAGCTACTAAAAGCTAAAACTTCATAATCAGGAACCTGAAACCTGTTACAAGAATTATTAGTATTTTTATTATATCAGTGTCTGAAGCTCTAGCTATTAGTCCAGACCCTTTTTATTATAATGGACAAATACAGAAGAAAAAGATAGACCCTGACCTGAAGAACTTATAGTCAAAGTAGAATCATGAACAGAGAGAGAATGAGGGTGTCAAAAGTCTTTCATTAGAGTGATTGAGAAAAATGATGCATTTGGGGAGGTGTCAAAGGGGAGGCATTAAGAGATATTAGAGATACCAGTTGGAGTTAGAAGAATGGTTTAAAGTAGGGAGAAAAAGGCAACCTTGAACTTATTTCTGAGAAAAGCTTTTATAGTAAACCTTTGAGTACTGTGAAATTCAGTGGACACCAAGTCTATGCAGTTGAACTAAGGACACTGTCTTTCAAATGAGTCATCTGCTCATTATTCTTTGCAGAGTTGCTTTTGATAAGAACAAGGTTTCAAAGTCGATAAAAATTCTCTGGTTTTTTCACTAACAACAAAATATGTATTTATATATGGAAGATCTCTATGCTTTCAGTTAGCTCAGATATTCTCTTTAGAATTTTATACGTGCTATAGGTACCACATGCAAATGCTAGGGAATCCGGAACTGGATTTTTGGTTTTTATATTGATTCATGGAACACCCTTGTAGTGCATTGTTTATAACCCTCTGGGCTTCATTGTTTCACTGCTTTTAATGATACTGAAGAGGTGTTCAGGTGGAAAGGGATAGATTCTGTCAATGGAAGGAGCTTAATTGCTTTTTTGAGTTATAAAATTCCCATCCATCAAGAAAACATGTAAATATTAAAAGGAAATCTACTTGTTCATAAACCTTTAGGAAACTCTTACACTGTCAATTATCACAGGTTATCAAAGATTGTCATATTGTCTCACAGTTTTGGTAATTGTCAGTGGCTTAATAACAATACTTCTGACATCTGTGTCAGGTGGGATGTGGGAGGCACCTCCAGGAGGCTCTCCTGAACTTTTGTCTGCTCTTCCTGATTCTCTGAATATTCTCTTGCTGGCTCCCAGCCCTTACTTCACCTGGACCTCTTACGCTGTTGGTTTCTTACAGTGAACAAGGCTGACAAGGGAAATAATAGGGAAAACATCCCAGAAAATAAAATGGAATATTTTATTTATTGTCTCCTGTTGGTGATCAGAACCTAAGTTAACAAAACATTTTGGCCAAATGCTTTTTACAGATCTTATTTTTATATATACCTTTGTAAAGCTCTATTTATCTGAGGGTTTGCTTCTTTACCTGCTTCTAACAGAAAAGATAAGGAATATTAAAACATAGTAATACATTTTCTTTTACCATTTTTTTGGCTGTCTTCCACACAGAGTATGTTCTCTGGGGACTGAAAGAAGAGGTTGCAATTGGTTTCCCCTATCTGGGTTCAAGCAACCTTGTTTTATGGGTCACAGAGTTGTTAATCTCAGTGTGACAGGTCAAAAGGAACAAAGAGGTGTTCAGCCAGGGACTTCAGCAGACTACCTGTTTTAAACTTTAAAAACCCCATTACATACTCTAGTAAACTTTATTTCTACATCTATTTTAAAAAGCCATGTAGAAAAGAGTGGAAAAAGCACAGACAGTTATTGTAGGTTATAAATGTTATGGCACAGTACCTGGTTGATTTCCCCCTGACCTGCCCAAACAGAAAACTGGACTCTGACCCAAATGAAATATACTGCAGAAAATATCAAATTTCTATAATTTTTAACAGTTATTTTCTTCTTTCAGTTTTTCAATTAAAATTCCTTTTTTTTTTTTTTTTTTTTTTTGTTTTTTTTTTTTTTGTTTTTTTTTTTTTTTTTTTTTCCTCCCAGAAGCATGAGGAAAATAATTGTCTGGTCCTGTCTATACTTGCATATTTTTTAGTTGTGGGAAAAGATGGGCAGCAGGGAGAGGCAGAATAGGACAATAGTTCATGCTGTGAAGGACAATTAGGGAGGAACCTGTGCCAGATGCATAATCAGTTACTGAGTGAGGTGAAAGACCAGGAGAAGATCTCAGCAGAGAGGCCACCAGTGGCATGAAGGAGGCCAAAAGAAGTCCTCCTTGCATAGAGATGGGTTGCATGGCTCGAAATAATCTGTCAGAAATCCATCACAGATGAAGATATGCCAAAGAAGTGATCTTAGGAAAGAGGAAATGCAGAAAAACACCTTAAATATTATCCCCTTTCTGCAGTGGAATGAAGAGGGATGTTCCCAGAACCTGGCAGCTCCAGGCTGCTTTGATTTTGTGAGTCAGGAGAAAGTGAGAGCAGGCTCAGCCAGTCGAGGACCTGCAAATGCACAGAGAATAGGAGGTGGTGTGACAGACTGTCCTGACTTGATTCCACTGAATACCATCTTGTTTTGCGACCAAACCATCTGTTACTTGGGCAATGATAATGAAAGATCTTGACTTAAAACTGAGTACTTACCAAATAAAATCTGGTGACTTGGCTCTGTATTAGCAGAAAAAATGCAATAAAGCAGGGAATTAACTTGCTTAGTTTGATCTTATATCTGATACAGTCACTGCAGTTTGTATTAAGTCTTAGCAGGATCAAAAAGCATTTTGTAACTGAGGCTGTAAAAAAAATTTTCCAGCTATGAAAACTTGTTTGACTGAACAAGTTAAGATTATTCAGTATGTGAGTTCCTATCTGTAAGATATTGACAGGGATCTTTATTACTGGAACAGGCTAAATGTTTTCTACGAGTTAGAAGTAAGAAAACTACCCAGATTTCTGGTAAATACTGTCAGAAAATAATTACACATCACATTGTGTGGTACAGTAGTTAAACTCTTCTGTTTGCTGGGATCACATTCCCAGTGATTTGAAAGATTAAATCTAATTTTTAAAACTTTCTAGAATAAAATGTGTGGAGGAAGCACTCCTGCTTTGAGATTGCAGGATGATGCATGAACTATTTATTCAGTTCCATTTTTTCCAAGTGCCCAGTAAAATTGTGAATTCTTCTTATTCTGATTATTTGAACCCAGATAAGACAAAGCAGCCCATGGTTGGGTTGTTTTGTCTTATATATGTCTAACTTTTTCTTTGAAACCTCTGTTGTCTGAAAATAGTGAGTCAAATTACAGAATCTATGTCTAAATATCTCTAAAGCTGAAGTGCAGATCTGGAACTACTTGAATTGTCATTGGGATTACTCGTGGTGTTTTACACATTACACACCTTGCGTAGAGCACATGGTCTATGTGTAAGTGAACTTTCTGGAATCCCAGAATAATCTGGGCTATTATACTGCTGTGCTTGGAACAGTGCATCTCTGGGGGCTGCTGAGACTTAAATATTAACAATACTGATATTTTGCAGCCTGAGTAGCTTGAGCTCATCTTGAGGTGTAAGCTGAAACAAGGTCAGAAGGATCCAAAGGCGCAGTAGGATATGGCAGATTTTGGTCGCAGTGTTGTGGGAAACGATTCCAGTTTAAACAAAACAAAGCAAAACAAATCCTCTAAAGCTAGAGAAATAATCATTAACTCCTTTGTGATACAGGATTTCTTTGGTTCAGAAGATATCTTCTTCTATTTCCCCCGCCTTAGGTTTTCAAGAGGACACAAATAGACATGGTACTTGCTCTGCCACCTTAAACTTTGACTGAGGGAGGCAAGGGAAATGCTTAGAGCAGAGTCATGGGGAGGGCAAGGTTTTAAATAAAAATTGCATTGCAACACAATGCAACTCTTCAGGAGTATGTATCCTGTACAATACAATCCCTGTCCCTGAAATCTTCAAGGTGACCTCCCACTTGTGTTGGAAAAAAGTCTTTGGGAGGGACCACCCGGATAGGAACTGGAGCTCTAAGTGTTGCCTTGTAGGTCTAGTAGAGTTCAGGAATGTTCTTGTTTAAATTGCTTTGTATTTTTTGTTTTAATTGTTCTCTCAGCTCTGAATGAAAAAATGAACAATAATAGAGCTGTGTGAGATTGAAATATATGAATCCATAATAATTTCCCTCGGCTTTCAAGGAAAGCTAAAGAGTAAATATCAAACCGCTCAGAATTAGTGATCTCTAAGTCTTCTGTCTCTTCTGACCCTTTTTAATTCTAGTCATACATTGTAGATGCCACATTGCTACAAAGCAGCATTTAAAGTGATCTGAGAGCTATTGTGGTGTTTTTGGGTCATCAACTCGAGAGAGCTACTTTTAGGCCAGCAATTGTTCATTCTCCCTTTCTGTCTCCTAATTTGCTTTCATTTTTTCTCTTGTTTTGGTGTCTTTTGTACAGTAAGTTTGCTCAAGATTTATAGCTAGTTATCTTCTTCTTTGTTCTCATTATTTCAAACAAATAAAAATTAAGAACACAACACTAAAGAAAAATAAACCAATTCTGCTGTGAAAGTAAACCAGAAAAACTTCTTTTGCTTTTTCAGGTTATACTAAAAATTATCATTTTAATCCCATTAATGATAAATCTACTATCGTACTTTATGGTAATTTTTGTGTGGATGCAAAAATTAAAAACAGCAGTGAACAAATTAAGTTTAAACATTTTCTGCAATCACACTAAACACAATCTTCCTGTTACAGTTTATGGCATTTGCTGAGCAAACAGACTAAAGGCAAATGTGCCTGTTGAAATCTAAGCTCCCTTCTGAACATGTGTTAGCATTGGCATCTCCTCAGTTTAAACACTGTGCATTCTGCTCTACTTTCTGCATTTCAAGAAAGTCAGATTCTCTTCCCCCCTGCCTTCAATGCAGGCTCTTTAATTTTTTTCTAATAATATTGCAGTACTCAGTACTCATTTTAAAGATAGATAGATTTTTTTTTTTCTCATAAAGAACAACATTGTGGGGTAAAAAAAAACCTGCTGGATGTGATTTCAAAAAATGTCAAAATATGTCAAACGCAGAAACCACTCAAGGGTTTCATTAACTGAAGCTTTGGTGATAAGTGTCATCTTGTCAGAGACCCACCCATCTCTCCCAATACATTACCAAATGTACTAATTTCCTTGCTGAGCTTGATGTTTATTGTATAGCTGAAATTGAAAATGGTCCGTAATGGAGTGAGCTTCAATCCAAGACCAATTCTGAATCTAAATTACTTGCTTCATTCAATAGCATTGACAGAGGAGAGCTTTGTGCACCTTGTACCTAATCAACCCTTACTGTGACCCTAAATTCAGCAGTCTTCAGAGATTAATAATAAAATCCTCAGTTCAAACAAGTATTTGCCCTGAACAAGTTGCCCATTTCTTATGCTGAAAATGAAAGAATGTGACATTTTTTAAAGCTCTGCATATTGTGGACCATCACTAATTTTTGATCTTTGGCCTAAGGAGGCAAATTAATGAATAGAAATCCTGTGCAGACCTGGGATAAGTGTTCTTAAAGAAAACATCTTTTTTGAAGGAATTTATTTTAATTTTTTTCTGTTGTGTAATAGAAGTTAAATAACATCTATTTACACATGTGAAATAAGTGCCAGAAGGTATTTTTGTCCAAACTCAAGTCTACCTCTGTAGATAAATAATTATTAAAATACATTAAGAAAAGTATATTTAACTTCATTTTAACTGTTTTATTGTTTATAAATAATTTTTAAGCTATTGTTTTACATGGAGTCAAAAGTTTTCACGGGTTAAATGAAGCATGAATGCTGTTGTATTTTGGACTTTGCTTTATTTATCTCACAGATGGTGCAGGTCATTATAGAGAGTACTCGGTTGCTAATTTGGAATCTGAATTGAAGTATTTTGAGACAAAAGGGGAAAGTTGACTCCACTGGAATAACAGGAAAAAGTCCTGACCAGAAAAGGAAAACGGTGATCCAAACTGATGGGGCAGAATGAAATTTCCTTTTGTTTAGCAGCATCCAATTTCGGTGCAGGAGACCATGACATGGTCTTTAGAAGGTGGAAAATGCAGGCTGCAGGCAGCCCGGGAAGCAGAGGTTTCTGCCTCCTGTAGGTGAAATTCCAGAGTAGGAGGTGAGGAAGAGCCAGGTGATGTTGGAGTTACCACCCTGCACTCCTTCAGCAGAGGGCAGGAGCGAGGTGTGTGACATAGCCGTGTGTTTTGGCTGCTGACTCAGTAGAGGAAAAGTAAGTGAAATTTGAGAGTTTATCTGCTCCAGATGTAACCATTTGCTTGCAGCTGCTGGTGGACTTGTCAGTGAAGCTGTAGAGAAGAGCATGGTTCAGCCTGCCTTTTGCTGAATCCTTTCTATTTCCAGCAAGTGTTTCCCAGCCATGGGTTTGTTGGTGGACCTTGGCCACAGTGTCCATCCTGTGGCCACAGGCTCTGCCCATCTCCTTGGAGTGGCTGGAGTGGAGCAGCTGAATTATGACCCACAGTCCCAACTGCTTTGGAAATCAGAAAGAGCTACTTGAAATGAGACCATGTGTCCTGAACCCAGTGAACATATTTAATGGATTAACAAATATAATAAAAGCAATAATAATATATTGTAACTGAGGCTAGTTAGCATGCTTGGGATGTGTTAAAATTCTTTCACAATACAGCTGATGAGAGGGAATTTTGTAAATGTTTTGAGTAAGCAAATGTATGTGAATACAGTTCCTCTAATAATCCACAGTAATTTCTGAGAAAGCATCAACTCTTGCATCATTTCTGTTCAGGCTTATGTGCATAACTAATGTGGTTATTGATTTAGGATACTAAACAGCACTTTATCCTGGATGTTTAATGGCTGAAAAAAGGGGATGTGTAATTATTATCCTCTGCTACAAACAGATTCTAATAGAAAATCATGTTCTTCCTATACTTGGAAGGCTGTTGGTTGAGTATTTAGTGAATTTCTTTTTGAAGAAATTATAACCAATCTACCTTATCTTGTCATGCACTGGAATCCCCTGACCTCTCAGATTTTTTTTCTCCAGGATTATTGTTGCCTCTTTCATGTCCTTCATTCCTGTGCTCTTTTGAGTGTAAGACCCCATAAGCTGGTGACACAGCTGAACTCATCTTGTAATAAACCTCCTATATATTTTATCCATATTTTAATCAGATATTACTTCTCTATTAATATCTTAATGTATTGCTGGCCATAACTCAAGTACCATGTGATTATTACTTGCTTGCTTAGTAACAAATGGCTTTATATGACAAACACTTCAAGGGCTTTGTTGGCCATTGTTTGGTGGAATGGCAGTTGGCTGTGAGCTTTTTTCTCTTATCTAAGCCAGATATGATTTGAGGCTTAATTCAGCATCAGTCCAGCACTTTGAGAATTTGTAATTCCAGCTAATCTGTATATGCGTGTTTGGACACAGATGCTGGGGTTTTGTTCATCTCAGCAGTAGCTGTAGGGGGAGTTCACAGCTCCAAAGTCCGCTCCTGTGGGAGCCACAAATGTGTGCATGGACATAAATGTGCATCCTGTTCTTCTGTGGTACCTGACTGAACTGAGATTTGTTCTTTTGTGAGCCACTCCTTTGTGCTTATTCCTTACATTCCTTTCACTCCTGGAAAACTTCAAGTTCCTTGAAGGTGTTGCCAGAAGTAAACTTACCCCTCAATTTCAGTTTGTTTTGGAGAAAGTCATTGCTGTTTTCATCAGCTTGGAATGAGAGCACCTTTTAGACTGGGTCCTAAATATCATTTCCAATGTTACTGCATCTATTTAGCCTTTTGGATTTTCCCAGCTATTTGATTTCAATCACTCATGATTTTGTAGAAGATGCATCTTATGAAAGCAGGCTCTCTGATGGCTGCTGGACATGTCCATGGGAAGTCTGAGCCATGCAGAATGCATTTGAAGCATTCTTCTCTGAGGTGAAGGGCTTCACAGCTGGCTGCTCCCAAAATGCTCTGCAGTAAAGGAAAAACAGTTGCGATCTTTTGGGAACAATCTTCAGGACTGTTGATTCTTATATCAGTTTCACTGATTACAGTTAATTTTCCAACCATGATATGTTAGCAAATAGCCCAAGAACTGATGAAGACAGAGCAGAAGATTTTGAATTGTCTTTTTGGCCCCAGGATTAATTTCTTTTCTGTGGCCACTGGCCAAAACTTCCTGTCTTTCTACTCTGAGAGTGGTCTGGCTCTAGGATTTTTGTTAGATGTATTCCTTGTCTTTTGAGCAGTTTGCAAAACTATGACTTGGTTTTATTGATTCTCACCCCAGTGTAATTATTGATCCTCTTATTGTTGTGTGTATCCAAAGTGTTGGTGCTTATTGAGCCTTGGCTGGTACGGGGCCAAGGAATGGTCAGATCTTGCTCTACTCAGGTTGCAGTTACTGTGCTCATAACTGTGCAGTTACCTTGCTCATTGGTTTAATTTTGCCTTTTCAGCAGTTGGCTGGCTCCTTACATGAATCTTAACATTTGCACTTCATGGTTCCAGTGTTGGAAATTTTCCAGAAATAGTCCATGAGTGTTTTATTCTGGTCAGACTAGTCTACTTCATCATAGGAGTCAAGGAATTTTGTAGCTGAGTGTACTGAATGCTTTTCTCTCTTGAAGAATTTTCCCATTATTGTGCCTTTTTTCTAGACCTGAAGAATGAAATATTTTTTTTCTGAAACTGATTTTCAGTTCTTTCAGTCTTTTATTAAAAGGTGCTCCTTTTTTTTTTATATGGTTTCCTTGAGAGTTTTATTGAACCCAAATGTGATCTTTGATCCCAGGTGGAGATCTGCTGTGGGAACTTAGGCTTTTTGAGGATTAGAATTTTGCCAGGAGGATGGGTCAGACCTTAAGGATCATTCTCTTTATGCACATATTTTCCTAATGGACCCAGCCTTTACCCAGGTCTCTGAATTCTGTGTAAGACACTTGTAGGATAAATAAGCTACATATGATACAAAATCTTCCATTGAAGTGTTCTATATATCATTTTACAGGCTATAAGATGTGGCAGTAATAGAACTAATTTTCATGCTGTCTAACCAGCAAACCAACACAGATTTTGCTATCCAATAATTGATTATGCAATCAATTATTCATCTGAGCTGAAGATTTAGTTGGCTAATAGATGTCAAAGTCAATTTTCCAGCATTAAGCTGATAATAAAAATGGTTCTGTTAACATACATTAGGAAACACAGGAACGGAACTAAATACATCAAACTCCCAACAAATATAAAGAGACTGAAAAACTTGCAAGATTTACTAATGTTTCTTTTCCTTGAGTATTATGGGATTATGGAAAGTTTAAAAAGTATATTTGGGTTAATAATACCTAGATATTTTAATGAATTACCCTTAATTCTTCATGGGTAGGAGGATTTATCATTTGGGCATTTTAGCTGCCTATTTCCTGTGTGACATGATGATTTCAAGAAGTGGGCAATGTTACTGCCATACTACTGCAGGTGTGATGGGACTGTTTAAAGGATTTAAGGAAACCTGAAATTTATAAGAAAATGTCCTTCTTTTATGAACCTTGTTTTGACTTTTCTGGGGTTTTTTAGCTGGTTTTTTTTTTTTTTTTTTTTGTTTTGTTTTGTTTTGTTTTGTTTTGTTTTTTTCCAATGTGAACGGGATTTAATTCTTGTAACTTATATATATATATTTCAGGTTTTACCAATTATTTTTTATCCCATGCTATTATAGTAACAAGTGAAGTAGAAGGGAATAAACACACAAGTATTTATCTCTACAGTTCTGAGTTTAACTGGAAGCTCTATATGCTCTCTATCCACTGCAAAAGCAGTGAGTCATCCTGAGAGTTTCTGCCTGGTGGTAAAGCCCAGTGGTTATCAGTGGTTAACCCAGCTTATCAGTTTGGGTAAATGGTTCACTTCCAACTTTAAATCTCCCTGCCTATGGATTCCAGTTCAGTCTTGACAGCAGCAAAATAATAAAGCTGTTGGAGGATGATAAGAGGTGCTGGCAGAGGTAAAAAGCAACTAAATCTGAGCAGACCTTCAGGTACACTTGCAAACTATAGAGGGGTGATGGGAGGGTTAAAAGTCCAGAAAGCTGTTTTTGTTACAGAAATGTTGATGTCTAAACTGTGGTTGGAGCCCAGTAATGCTGTCTCTGGTATAAACAGAGATGTCCCCACCCTCAAAGAATTTATACTGTCAGTAGGCATTCACATAAGAGGAAGAGAGCAGAGGAGGGGATTTGCCAAAATCACTCTGGAGGTCAGAGTTGGGATAAAACTGGGAATCATGATGCAAAGCTTATTCTGTAATCAATATTCATTTTCTTGACTGATCAGGTGAATATAATAAATTTAATCAGCTCTACACCTTGTCATATCAGGGCTCCCTCTGAGCATTATCAGGAACACCAGATAGATAATGCTGGCAATGCTAAAGTGCTGTTTGCCTTATAGCTGAAGATGCTTCTTAAGGAGATGGCTGCTCAGTTCCATTAAACTTTGTCAGCTGTCCCTGCATCTCATTTTCAGATGAATTAAAAATAGTTTTATTAGATTCTAGAGGTATTTTTGGATCTTACCCTAAAGTAAATTGAGACAAAGTTACAAGTCACTCTGTTACTGGCAGGAAGACACAAAGGGTAACCTGTGCCTTGGAGTTTTCTTGCCTTTTGTTTCCCCTCTCTGTTGGACCCCTAGTAGTGATTGAACATATTTATTTCTGAGGCTCAAAATGAAAATTTCCGGAATAAATAGAAACAGCAGCAGCTGTGTTTTGTGGCATTTATGGATATTTACAGCTGTTTGGTTAATAGTAGTGTTTGCAGGTACTGTCAGACACTTTTCTTACCAGAAAGCCTGAATACTTTAACCAAATACCACAAAATAAAAAGTAAATTGGAATATGTTATTGGGCGAGCTTCTGCATGGAGTCTTTTTGACAGTTCAGTGGGAAATGATGCAGACAGAATAATGCATTTAAAAATTTGGATTGTAAAGTTCTGTTAATGTGGTTGTTAATCTATCACTGAAAATAATTTGCAAAATTTGAGAGGTACTGGATGTTGTATCTGCCCTCGGCACGTTAAGTGTGGTTTGTCCTAGATATTAATTGCCAAAAGCCAGAGAGAAAGTGCTGCATAAGGGAGGTGAGTCAGATGCTTCACGTGCAGGGAATATCCCAGAGCTCTACTGACAAGAATTTATCTTTATTCCAGCAGATGTTATTACCTAATATATACCTAATATTGTAGTCACAAGAGAGAAAATTGGCTTCTGGTGTTTCATGACCTTATTTACTCTCACTGAGATTTGATAATTTAATGTGCTCATCTTATTAGGACCTCTTCTTCAGCCAGAGTGAGATCCAAACCTCCTGCACCCAGGGGTGTTGATGGGAAATGAGGTTTATTCCCTGAATTTGGTTTTAAGTGTGCTCTGGAAAGGACTGGTAAAAGAGGGTCTGCTGATAGTTGGGAGGATGGGTGGGACTTGGCTGACCAGGGATATGCTGATTAAATTCTCCCAGCCTCACTGTCCAATGCTGGCTTGGCAGAAATATCAGATCTTCATTTGTCCCTTTACTTAATTAATCTGATAAAATAAATCAGAACATTTTTTAATTTAGGAGAAATGAAACATGTCAGAATAAATTCTGGTGATCTATGCTTGAGGAATTCCCAAAAGCTAAATGCTAAATAATTGTATAAGTCTATAATGGACTTTATATAAAATCAGCGTTCTAACTGTGATTTCCAGACTTAATTCATATTAAACAAAGTACATTTTCATGGGACAAGTATTGAAAAATCTTACAAAATTAAGTAAATAAGGTCAGAATTTTGAAAGTCAGTTTTCTTATGTATTCTGCAAATAATTAGAGTACAGCAAAGTTGGATGGACCATATAAAAAATTGTAAATTAATATTTCTCTTCTGTTTCAGCATCACATCATATATCACAGGCCAGAGGTGACTTACATGGTGCAATCTAGACTTGTTCTTACTGAATTTTCTCCAAAATTTGAACATTGCTCTCACATTGACAAAACACTAGCACGCAGTACCTCATTCAGCTGCTCAATTTGGCAAACCAGAACTCTGCTTGCTGATTCAATAGCATGCCGTTGTCAGTTTGCTTAGATGAGAAACTATCATGGAATGCTTTCACACTGTTTCATAAGTAGGACTGCTTAGAAGCCATTCAAAGAAGGAATAATATTACTTACCTATAACTATTTTTCTTTTCCAAAATTATTCTACATGTTCATACTCCCTATCAATCTTCCTTTCTTCAAATTCTGAATTTCATTCTTGTACCTGGGCAGGCAGCATGATTTAAATTGATGAGTATCACACCCCTATATGTTCTTCCATTCAAAACTCCCAGGGAGGAAGAGAAGGGCAGAATTCCAAGGCATTGATGCTGCTGTGGGAAGAGGCCAATGTCAGAGAATCAACTGGCACAGATCCCACAAATGCTATTGTGCAGACTGATGAATCTTAATTTTATTCTGCAAAAATGGGGCTTGTTAGGCTTGTTAATTTCTAGAGTATGTTTTTAAGTAAACTTTTACTGGTTTTAGGTCATACTTTGGTTTAACAGGTTTTGGTCTGGTGAAGTTCTGGACTGTTAGGGACTCAGGTTCTGTGGCACTGTGTGGAATAGAGTGTGTTTGTTCAAATTTGATTATTATGCTCTGAGCAAATTTGTATTGGAGATTGATAGGTACTCACTTGGTTTTTAGAAGTTATATTTCATAATAGTGCAAAGTTGCACAGCAACAAAAGGACTGTGTAAAGAATATATTAGAATGCACAATGCATTTAACACGAACGTGAGAACCTTGTTGTTATTGGAGCTACTGATTAATTCTCACATCAGGGAAATATTAATATACAGCTGCCTGTTCATTTTGCTCAGCTATCTTTATACCTTTTATCTGTCTCCATGTTGAAAGCCACACAAGGAATTTGGCAAGAGGGTGAAGAACCTCTAAAGTCTGCATTTACAATGCAGCAAGTTAGAAACTGTGGGACCTGTGTCACTCTGTACCCTAATTTAGACAGTTCCATCTGCAGTACATCAGTATGTCACATTACCCTATAAAAGTGCATAGTGAAAACAGAAAATCTGAGTAACAATGTAAGTCCATAAAATGAAAGTGCCTTAAGGCACACCATGGTGCTACTCCAGTCTTACAACCACTGCATGCCTCTCTGCTGTCTTAAAACAATTTTGACCTGCATTTATTTAATGGTACAGAAGGGCTCAAATTTATCCCAGGGATATCTATCCTTGGGGGAATGTTGTGGACATGCTCCTTTTTATCAACTCACTTTACACAGTTAACTGGAAAGAGGAAGAATGTCTGGTATTAATTTAATTTAATTCCACAAGCCTAATACTGCAGGAGATTATAGTTATACCAACCTTACACCTCTGGGAATAGATGTGTCTCAGTATAAAGCTGCAGTGAGTCAAGTGTGTTTTGCAGGATGCTCATGATCAAAGACAATCTGTGCAGGTAACAGAATGTGTCCTAATGCTCATAGCCACCCTAAATGGGGTCTGTGCTCCCAGTGAGCGTGCTGAACATGCTTCTTGCTGGTTTTGAACTGTTTGGTTTAGTTTAATGTACAGTTGTAAAATCAAAATATTATTCAAGGACTTAAGTGCTGAATCTTTTAGTTTTCAGGATATGGTAATGAAAGTGTTGGAGTAGCTGGTTAAGGTTTAGTTTGTAAAACTCAACCACTGGACCCTGAACATGTGCAAACTACTACAGTTCTTTGACTTTAGTGAAACTAAGCTGATGTGCCTCAGCTATCGATGAGCTACTAATTATTCAAGTGAGTAAATAAATGTTTAAAATCTATAGAATCTCTTACAAGAAATTCTGCTTAAATCCTCCAAACTACACCAAATATCACTGTATGAATAAAAAAGTTCCTTGTTTATTTCTATGTATTGTTTCAATATCATTGTCTCAATTGGGAAGAAATAAAAAAAAATTGAAAATAAAACCCCAACAGTCATGGTGAATGTAGTATGCATATAGAATATGCATATTTTTAAGTACTGCTTTTGTAAACATTGCTGGTTGGGAATTAATTTTATGCTGCTTAGTGCTAGTCCACACTGTTTCAGCTCTAACAACAAATTGAATGAGATTTTTATGAAAAAAAAAAAAAATAAGGAAGCCTTGCCTAGTTCATATCTTGGAGGTTACAGTATATAAACAGATATATTTTCTTTTAGTCTAACCTTGTCTGGAAGATATAGGAAAACTAATTTGCCTTATTTACATATGGCACAATCTATCCAGTATTCAAGGGTTTGTCAGAAACAGGAACATTGTGCATTTCCATGGTAACAGATGGCATGCTGACAGTATCTGGCTCGTTGCAGCTTCGTCTAGGCAGGCCAGCAATTAATCAGCCATCTACATGCACAAAATTCTTTGTGAGTGAATGGCACTGCTCCTCTGTAGTGCTGCCTGTGCTTTTACAATTTCTGTATTCCTGCAGGGCGAAGTACTTTTTTGTCTCTTATGCTCATTTTCTGTAGCTTCCAAAAAAAACCCTGGTAAAGAATATGAAAATTGAAACAAGTCTGCACATAATTTAGAAAAGACGTTATTTCTTTAGCATGTAAGATGAGTGGGGATCTTGGTTTTATTCTGTTGCTTTCCTTGTTTCCTCTCCCTCTTTACTTTTCATAAGCTTTCTGTGCCACGTGTTTCCTTCAACCTCTTTGACACAGGAGGCTTTTACAAACAGATAACTCTCCAAAGGTGTTCAGCAAGGGACTTGTCATCTGCATGGCTGGTCCAGGGCTTTTATGCCAACAGGAGTGCTGTGGTTAAAGCCAGCCTGTAACAACATCCTAAAAACCCCTCATTGCCTGTTTAAATGACATTTTATATCTCACCTCTTTTACCCACTGGCAGCTGCATTGCCCCATCAAGGCTGGGGAATTCACTGTGTTCTTACATCAAGTGACCAATCTTACTCATAATTAATGCAAGGCTTAATTTGTCAGAGATCTTTTTCTGTGCTGATGTTTGAATGTGCTGTGGGAGAAATAAGCTCCTTAGGATGTTTTCTCATTCCTCATATATCTGCCTAAGGCAGACCCGAGGTAGGGCTTTGCTGCTGATGTTCATAGTTGTAGTTACTATTGACAGCACTTCAGATCCAGCAGCACAAGATCCTTCACCCTTCATCTTCTGGAGAGATCATTCATGAATTTTCCCTTTTGGGATGGTTATTTTCACCACTGCTGCTTTGCCAAACTCAAAGCAGAGAATCAGCATTTGATTTCAAAGGCATGGGATATGAGAGACTTCAAGAGGTTCTGTTGTCTTGATGAACCTGGGATTTGGTGGGCCATGTGAGGCCAAAATATTTGCAGTACAACTGGAGTTTCAATTTTGTTTATTTTTAAATAAAATCTCTGATACCTACTAAAGACTAATCTCCAAACTGAACTTGTGTGTTGAGTAGGATTTAACTTTCTTTTTGAGTTTGCCTCAAATTTTGTCTTTGTTGGCGGATTCATTTATTGAGCCATGGCAGTGTTAAGAAGAAATTTGTTTCTCAAATTTTCAGTTCACAGTAAAGCTGGATCTCTTCTTGCCACTGAGACAAGCTACAGCCAGCAAGAATCTTGGCCTAGGTTAAACAAAATCTGCTTATGCCACCTAAGATGACTCAGAAGAAAATCCAAGACTAGTCTTCTCTGGTTTGCCTCAAATACATCATTTTTGGATAAGTTATAAATCCAGCCTCTGTTCTGAAGAAGTTGTGGAATGTGCTTTTTATTGGCAAGGTTGTGTTTGAGAGTCAACTTTTTTAGTCTTTATTTAGTCTTTTGTACCTGTTTGTATTGTCAAATTGTTTTATGCTTTTTATGGGTTTTGTTACTGCCCGTTTCCCTCCTCCATCCTCATTAGTCTCTGTAGACTCCTGAAGAATCCACAGGAAAATCTTGAGATGTAGTTCTCAAGGACTAGTGAACATTTGATCCTACAAGCTTTTCACTTGAAACTTGCAGCTGTGATTTCTAACTTGGAGACTGCACCAGGAACGTGTGATGGTTTTGGCTGGGATAGATTTAATTTTCCTCATGGCAGCTGGTATGGCATTGATCTTTGGATAGTGCTGGAAGCAGTGTTGATGATACAGGAGTGATTTAGTTATGGGTGAGCAGGGTGTGCTCAGAGCCAAGGCTTTTCCTGCTCCTCACCCCTCCCACAGTGAGCAGGCTTGGGGTGCACAAGAGTTTGGGAGGCAACACAGCCAGGACAGCTGATCCCAACTGACCCAAGGGATACCCCAACCCATGGGGCATCATTCTCAGCAGTAAAGCTGGAGGAGAGGTTGGCAGGGGGGCTGCTGCTCACTGACAAGCTGGGCATCAATCAGGTGGTGGCGACCAATTGTTTCTCTTTCCATCACTTGGGGTTTTGCTGTTTTATTTTTCTTACTCTTTGCTCTCCACACTTTTCACTGTTATATTAATAAAAATATATTATGATGGGTGGTGATGATTATGATGATTTTTTTCTTTTTTGTAACTTATTAACTGCTTTTATTTCAACTCACAAGTTTTCTCACTTCCAATCATCTCCTCTATCCCACCAGGAAAAGAGAAATGAGTGGTTGTGTGGTGCTCAGTTACTGCGTGGGGTTAAACTGCAACAGCAAGAGAACACAAACTCGTTATACTCAAATACCTTAATTAACTGGTGTTGCAACATATCTATAGTGTGGTGAGAAAGAAATACTTTCTGCAACCCAGCAGATGAATTCCCTATTAGTATATATTTTGACTGTGTGTGCTTTGCTCCCTGTCCAACCTGGCCAGCCTGCAGTTGGAGACAGTTTGTGGCTGACCATCACTTGTCCCAGAGCTGCAGCAAAACACTTCTGGAGAATTCTGCAGAAAGAATTTCTGAAGGACTACAGGTGACCTGTTGGATCATGCTATGATCCCACCAAACTTCCAGTATGTGTCCAGTGCTTAGGACACTAAACAAGGGAGGTCTGAAATGACCATGAGCATATTAATTTATAACCAAATGTAACTTTATTAGTGCAGCTATGTATTAGAAAATAAGCTGTCATTTAGTTTATACACTTTTAGTATATTTGTTTCATTCAGTTACACAAGTAGGTGGCTGAGGGTGTTGTACAACATAGTTGTGCAGCAATGGACTCTGTTGGTTGACAGCCTCAGAAGGCTAATTACTGTATTAATTAAAGATGTGGTTTGTATTAGGATGGGTAAATACCAATGTATATGCATGTAAATAGCCTCTATTAACATTCTGGTCCATTTTGCTTTAGCAAATGGTCTATTTGTCCAATCCATTTTTATATAATTCAGTTTAACACAGAAATCAATCAGTAAATGCCTCCATAGGGGTTGAAGTGCTTTCCTTGCTTTCTTATCTCCATTGCAAGTGTTCACCAGAATGTTGATATTACAGTGGTGCTTTGAGCTCCCCCATGCTCGCAGTTCCTGTGCAATGGTGGAATTGTCAGCAGGATGAAAATATGCATCTTTGTGAAAATCCTTTCTAGTTTATAAACCACGTCACAACTCTCCAATAATTTGCTTGATATTTTGATGGAATATGCGTGGGGTTTCATCAGCAATAGATTCCTGATTGCTTTGAGGACAATTTAAACCAGAGTGGCGTGATTTGCTCTTTGGCAGATAGTCCATTTTACCTGTATGGAAGCCTCAGTCGTTGTACATTTGAGGGACAATCACTAATTGCAGTGTCTGGAATTTAAGATGTTACTTTAGGAAAATTGTGTCATTTGGCTTGCAAACTTTTAGCTTTGCAAACAAACTGCTTATAGCAGGTTTCAGTATTTTTGTCTGTGTGTTGTTTGGGATTTTTTTGTTGTTGTGGTTTTCTTAAGATTACTGTAATATGAGTATATTTTTCATCTGAACAAGTTTTGAGCCACCTAATGAAATTAGGTGAAAAATTTAAGTCACTTTAGTATCATTAATTTTTCTCCTCTCTTATTTTTCAGATTTTACTTTCTTGATGCCTTTAATGTTTTCCTTTGTATTTCCTGGAATTTAATTAAATTTTGATTTTCCTGAAAGCAGTCTGATAGGAAAGGCATTTTAACAATGTTTTCTTTTTGCTGCTCAGGTGTTTTATATTCAATTTTGTTTTATATACACAGAAATCTATAAATGGTGAGGGGTTTAAAACCTTTTTTTTAACTAACCATGTATAGCTAGCTATGTTGGAAAGAATAATTAAGAACTTAAGTGGTACAGAATTATAAGGATCATGAGGTCCATTTTCTTGGAATTACAGATAACAACATAATGTCCTTGCCACAAAAATTCTTATCATCAAAATAAAGGTGATTTCTCCTGTGAAGACCCTGAGTAAGGATGGGATGACACAGAATCTTAAATTTAACAGGGATCAATTTAACTGAGCTCTGAATGGGGTAAGTTTCTTCCATGTGGAAGAAGTTAACCACAACTCAAGCTCCATGTAATCAACACATGGAGCTGATGTCTAAGAGGATAAGGATTATTTAAACACCTTTGATCTCTATATTATTAAAAGGGAAAGTATATATTTAAAGAGGCAAATAAGTAATTACTGAAATGCATAGTGATATTATTAAATATTTTACTCACTAATGCATTACAATTTTTAAACATCAATACTGAAAAATAGCACCAAACATTTGGAATAATTAGCACTTAAAAATTAACACCAAATGCCATTAACTCATCATAAAATATCTTTAAGGATAAATTTTAATGTCATCTTTAAGGTTCCTTACAATTTACTTTTAAAATTTCCAAACCTCCAGCTCCTCCTGCTTCAGACATCATTTATCCCAGTAGGAAGACAGGGCTTCCTCAGCAGTCGCCTTGGCTAGGGGAAGACATGGGGGTTGATTTTGCTGTATGTGGCCAATTATGTTGACCTTTGTGATGGCAAGCCTGGAATCTTGAGGTTTTTCTCCTATTTAGGACTCCTTCACAGCAGCATAATATATTGCTGCCATGTCAGTTTGTGGTCTAATATTTTTACAGCCCAGCAATGCACATTTGGAGACTGTGATTAGCATCCTTAATTCCCAGGGGGAAAAAAAAATTAAAAAGCCTTGTTAGAACTAGAAAGCTGAAGTCTAAAATAGTCCACCTGCTGTTCTAAAGAGTATTATTTTAGTGCCCTGGGGACATGCAAAGTTGTAACCTACTGATGTCAGGGTTAGATTTTATAGGGCTTTTTAATGTAAGTGGTTTTGATAACTTGGCAAAGCATTTTCTGTTGTTCATTTCTGTTCGATGCTTCTTAAAAACAGCAGTCCAAGATCCACAGAGACAGTAGATTATAAAATGGATGGAGTCCCATTTCTTTTTCACCGTATTTACTTAATAAGACATTAAGATGATTGTCATCTAATCTCAAGAGAAAATATTTTTTTCCTAGAATTATTGTTTTAAGTTGAATTTTATTCATTTTATAATCCTGTGGTCACTGAATGTAATGGATTTGATTTTCTTATTGTATGACTAACTTTTCATGGTGACAGTAACAGTAATAACATCAACACACAAAAATAATATAAATATACAAAAATATGTTTCCCATAATGGGGGTGTTTATGCTCCTCATTTTGGTGTTCCTGAGTGACAGCAGGGAGCAGAGATGTTTGTTTTTTCTTCATTAGCTCTTACATTCACAACTGCTGCAATAAAATCCCTCCACCATTCTGAGATGAATCAGTATTCAGGTAAGATCTTTTAAAATGTGTACTTTCCCTGTGTAGGATTTAGGTTTTGGGAGCTGCAGGAGGTGTCACTGTCCCCTGAGGAGGGAGTAGGAGCCATCAGTCACAGCCTTACTGATGGTGGGCTCCCTGCATCCCCAGCTTCAGGGGGAATTTTAATCTGAACCTGGAATTTTCTGGAAAAAAAAGCTTAGATTATGGTTTTTTTTCTGAAGGGAAGGATCAAAGTTGCTCAGGGCAGAAGGGTTCATGATTCTACACTGATGACTTCTGCCATGAAGACCTAAAATTTAAGACAATACCTCTCTATATGGACTATTATCCTTTTGGTTATGCTTTTCATTTACATATTAGAGAAGTATGTTTTGTAATTGTAAACGTACTTAGCTCCCTAAATTACAGTTTGGAAAATGTGTGAGAGCTATTTTAAACCTTTTCCATAAAGACTATAGTGTTTATAGAGGCCCGTTTACTCATTATCACCCTTTTTATGTACCTTTAATTGCAAGCAGCCTATGAGTTTCTTAAATCTATTGGAACAATTATGGGAATAATTTCTGCAATTAATTTTCAGTTTGCTGTGCTTGAACACTGTCCTGTACATTGTATTCCTTGAAGAATTTATCTTTTTTGTTATTTTGCTGTTGTCCTCATGCTGTCTGCCTGTTTGTATATTCATATGCATTGATATGGAGAACACTCCCTGTTAGAGATGTCAAGTGGAGAATTGCTGGAAGGTTTTTGTGGAAATACTGCAGGTTTTATATAGGGCACTGAAGCTTCCTGGTTGCCCTCAGGGAGAATACAAATTTGGATAAGCTTTTACCTGAGTCACAGCAAAGAGTGTGGATCAGATCCAATGCTTGTCTTTTCATCTCATAAAGCCACTGCATTTTTAAGCCCTTCCTTCTTCCTTCTTTTGCCTCAAGGATGTTGTTCTTTATCTGCTGGGCTCTCTGTCCTGTGGTTGATCTTGGTCAATTCATTTGTGCCAAGCTCTGAGTCTTGACTGCAGCAGAAATGCATCCTGTGCAGTTTGCTCCCTGGGGGTGTGCAATGGCAGGTGCTGCTGGAGGTTTGCACGTGGAGGAACACCATGGCTTAGAAAGGGTTTTTGTGTGAAGTCCTTGCTGAGCCCCACTTGTGCGGAAGGACCAGAACCTGCTACTGCACAATGAGGGCATTGCTGTCCTCCTGTGAGCCACCTGCTGCTTCTCCATCCATCTCTCCAAAAACCAAGGAGAAATCTTCCTGTGGGAGCTTTGAGGCAAAAGTGGGATGCTTAGAGGATGTGTTTCAACCTTTGAGCTCATATCTCTGAATTGTTTCCTACTTGAAAACCACAGTGATGGGTCGCATCTTTATTTGGTTGAAATTCTTACCTTTGCTTATTAAGATGAACATGTCCTTTTTTGTGCCTTCTAGAAGTAGTTGCAGAAAACAAATCCCAGGTGTTGAATCCTGGCTAAAGCAAATTTGCTTGACAGTCATAAACCTCAGTGTATGTGTGGTTCAGTTTATTTTCCCCTCTTTCCTCATGCAGAACAGTTAGTAAAATAATATATGGTCCTAAAGAAGAGTCTCAGTGATTCCAATTTATCAGAGTGCTTAATTGAGTCTGTGAATTTGGCCTGTTGACTGATGATGATGAAGCTTCTCAGGGGGCCCCATTAGCACTAAAATTATTTAATATTTTATTAATCAATTACTGACTCTTTTAGGCAGATAATGCTGCCATGGATGGTCCATTAATAAAATGTGTACTAAATCCCTGGAACAATTTTCTAAATGTTGAAAAATGACTGATTAATAGCAGACTCCTACTAAATGTTAAGAAAACAAAATGTACAATTTTTTTGGCACTAAAAGGAAATTACAGGTAACTCCAGATGAAATGATAATTAGAACAGCAAGTGGCACAGTGATGGAGCAAATTAAATCCTTTAGGTATCTTGTGGTTATTTTGGATGAATCTCTACTTTCTCTAATCACTTGGATTATATTGTTCAGAGAGTCAATTTGTGATTGGGGGATTATACACATATAATTTGACTCTGGATGCCAAGAGAATTGTGGCTCCCAATGGTAAATATTGTCAATTACTTATTCTGGTTGTATAATTTATGATGCAGCTTCCTGATATATTCTGATTCTAATCCTATCAAGATATGGTAGTTTTTGAGTCTGTTTGTTCAGCTTGGTATGAAATATCATTGTATGTTTTATGAGAAAAAGAAAAAGGGAAGCAGGGGTCCCCAGTCCTGCTGTTCAGCTCATCACTACTACAGACTGGCCCTGGAGCCTTTTAGGGCTCTTGCCTAATCTCTGTGGTGCTATATCCTTTCTCAACCCTCTTTACAACAGTGAAGAAAAATTAGATTTTTCCATCACAGGGATCACAACCACCTGCAAAGGCTTAAGAGCCTGCACCAATGGTGCCTAATACAGCCTCTTCTATCTGTCACTAGACGAGGAGGTGAGAAAA
Organism: Onychostruthus taczanowskii; assembly: GCF_017590055.1. NCBI lineage: Eukaryota > Metazoa > Chordata > Aves > Passeriformes > Passeridae > Onychostruthus > Onychostruthus taczanowskii. Next base: position 7,291,051 of record NW_024499684.1, read on the forward strand.
CCAGTGGTCAGTGAAATACCTATCTTTGTTTTCCTCTAAGGCAAGATACTTAAGGATGAGTCTGGCTTTAGATATATGATTAATCCCATTTTAATCAATGTGATTTAAGACAGATATGTTCTGAAGTACCTTGTTGAATATCACTGTAGAGAATGATACACAGATTTTGAGATAGAGATATATAAAATAGATCTGTCTGTGGTTTGGGTTTAGGTGGTGTGTTGTTTTTTGGTTTGGTTTTTTTTTTTTCTTTCTCTATTGCCTTAAGCAGAAAATATACTTAAGATAACAAAAAGCTTAAATCTGATTATTACAAGTAAAACTTAGGGATATACTAAACACATACAAATCTGTCATGAGTTTGAAGACATTTTGGTGCCATTTTAAGTAGCTCAGTTAATTTTTTGCAATTATTATTTCATAGAAAAATATAACGGTTTTAGATGGACTTAAAATAGTTGCACAATGGGCAAGGACTTTCTGAATACCTCTCTAAATTCTGGGACAGTGATAATGGCTCAGGTAATGCTGAGTAAATGGAAACTAAATGGGAACTTACCACTGATGAGTCAGTGAGGGAAACACTGAAAACCTGTTGGAATAAACACTGAAGCAAAACAAAAACTTGGGGTCCCCAGTCTGAAAGATTTTATGCAGCTGTTTAACAAGTAACAGCTCTAAGGACTATAAGGACTGATTTCCAAGAGCTTTCCTGTGCAGGTTTGTCACAAATTTCTATTACTGATCAATAGCTCTGAGACATTCAGATTATTCCAGATGTGGCGTTTGGAGGGTTTTACTTTTTTTTTTTTTTTCTCCTATTAAAGTAGATGAATTCACTGAACATCCTTACAGTTCTGTATTTTTCCTAAATGAATCCAAATTCGGGCTTGCCAGGGTTGGGATTTGTGTTTGTTTATGCATATCATCAATTCTTAGATAAAAGGACACTTATGCAGTCTGCCACCAACACCATGGCTTAAGGGGGAAGGAAGAGAATCCCCAGGACATATAAGGAATATATAAAAATCTTAATCACAGATTTTTTTTTTTTATTTACAACCATCATTTATTTTCTGTTTAAAGAGAAATTAAATAGAAAGTGAAGGAAAACAAAATACAGCCCTTGTTGAGACAGAAAATGGTAATTAAACTACTGAATATCTGCATGATGGGATATTTTTAAAGGAACTATTTCTTTATTGTTACACATTTTTATCTTTCAAGAATGTGAGGAATCTAGGACCTCAGCAACCACTGAATCTTTGTAAGTGCTGGATGCCACACTGCCCCTTTTGCCTTTCTGCAAATTATCTCTGTGTCTTCCTTGTGTCCAGTATTTTTGCTGTCTCTGTTCATGGAATCTCAACTCTTAAGCAGGAAATTGAAGGATGTACAAGTTTTGACCATCATATCATAGAACTGTCAGTGTGTACTGACCTTGAAAAAGTATTTTGCTGTGTAAACAGGTGCTTTGTGGCACACACAGGTTTTTGTTTCTGCACAAAATCTGGTTTTGTGTGATTAATGACGTCTGTCTGCACTGTATGTACAGTAGCAGAGCCAGGCAGTGCACTGTGAGAGGCCCATCATTCCCTGGAGACATTTCATTACAATGAAATGTATTTTCAGTTATTATGCAGCTTTTTTATGTTCTGTTTTGGTAGGAGCATGCAAATATTTATTGCTTTTGTGCAGGTACCCCTCACCATTCTAGCTCTCAAACACCGGGGTAAATCTGTAGTCCCAGTGAAACTGAAGCTGAACACTGAATCAGTAAGAGTAACACACACTGCTAACATGATGTATGCAAGCATTCTAAATTCTCTAGGGAGGAATTGTTATCCATGGAAGTTAAAATGTGCCAAATTCACTTTTTGTATCATTATTTTGAAATTTAGGATTTGTGTGTGTGTGTGTGTAGGGGAGGATAGTTTTGCAGAAGGCAACTATTATCAAGGTGCTGAAATTAATTGGCTGCTTTAATTGAGGTAGATTACTAGCTAATGCTTTCTTGAATACAGTAATTCTCCTATTAAATTATCTTTGAATAATTACCTGAAATTTCTCAGCTGCAGGGACTGATGGCTATTTAATTGCACAGTGATGTTGCTATATAATTACTTAACAAGGTGTCCTTTAATAGTTTAATTCCCCTTTCCAAGGGAAAAAAAATCCTGTAAGTATGACTTCTATTTTTTAAGTGCTGCAATTTATTTTTTTTTTTTACAGATAACTTTGTATCTGAAAGAGTGAAAAAAAATGCTATTTGTTGACTTGCTTTTAGAAGTAAGCCTTTTGATTGTTCAAGAATAGATTTGGATTCAGAAGAGTTTTGGAAACAAAAAAAATTTGGTTAGGCATTTGTTTAGCTTTATTACATATATTTTGTGGCTTGTTATTTGTTTTACAGTGTACTTTGAATGAGGCATTAGTCAGGTCTGATATGCAAAAACATAATTATGTGTGTGTTGATTTTTGTGGACTGGGAGCTGTCTGGGTAATGGGACCTCTTGTGCTGAGGCAAGGCAGAGTGACCAGGAATTTAAAACCTGTATTTATTCCCCCTGGGAACAGGAGCGGGAGAAGGAGATTGTCTGCTTGCTGTGGGTTCCTATCAGCTGGAAAGAGTGAGCAGTGAAACAGCTGTTTTATGAAGATGGTGAAACAAAAGCAGAGATCAAAATTAAAAATGCTCAGGATCATGCCACAGGGTATCAGTTTCCTTGCTAGTTCAAGGATAGACTGGTTTTTTGCTGACAAGAAATACTCTACATTGAACAATGCAAAACTGAACAGCTGTAAAGGAGGTTTCTGATAAGTCCCAATGAGGCTGGAACTGTGAAGCTGGATAGAGAATTCTAGAAAATTGAAGAGAGGAATGGTGGGATCGTTTTACCTCTCTAGTTACATAAACATTTTAATCTATATCTGCTGAACATACACCTTACCCAAAATATCGTATTCTGACCTTTGAATAGAATCACAGAATAGTTAGGGTTGGAAGGGATGTGATCCTTCTAAAATGTAAGGGCTTTTAAATTTCCTTTTTAAAACAGAATTATAGGCATACAGGGCTTACTGATCAGTTTGAGTTTCACACTGCTTCCATGCTGATCCACTGAAGGTGTGATCTATGAGAATCTCCACCTGTGAGCCTGGCTCTGTTCTCCAGAGGCTTGGGGCTTTGATCTCTAACATGCCAGGTTCTACCCTGAACAGCCTGAACATACATGGCAGTCTGACACAATGGGCCTGGTGCAGAGCACGGACAAAATCAAAATGTGTGTCACTAACACACATTTCTGAACCTCTTTGAGGAAGAGTTCCAAACCCCCTATTTGTCTATGCTTCTTTAAAACCAGAAGGGAATGATCAATCCAGTATTACAGAAATCATCTCTGTCCACAGGGATATTTTTTAGACAAATCTCCAAAGGATAGAGCAGAAGAATGGCTGTACTGGATCAGAGCAAAGACACACATAGCTCAAGCTGTCAGGAATGAAGGCATCAGTACTACAGGTTGTTATTTCATGAACATACAATCCTTGATTCATACCATCTCCACTTTTATCAGAGTGGAATAAGAAAGAAATTTTTTTAATGTCCATTGATCTTGCAAGCCTGATAAGAGATATTCATTGCCCGATATCCAGAGGTGTTCGACTTCACAAGATGGCCAGAAAATCAGGCATTAAATTTAGGTTTTTAATTAGAATAAAATGTAGGGCTGTTGACTGCATGGGATTTTTGTCAATTTGCATAAGTAAGGCTGAAAATTGCCTGACACTCTTGTAATATTTTTCTTAATGCTTCAGTCTGGGAGTGGCAAACCAAATAATAGGAAAAAAAATGGCTTAGTCCTTGTGTTTTCTCTGAGCACAAATCCACCCTCTTTTCTTCTTCTAGTTTCTTAGAAGCTTATATCAGCAAGACAGTTTTTTTCCTTGGCTATGAGGATGCTTGGGCCTTTATCTCATTTGATCTAAGAAACAAATAAAAATACTATAATCTTTGCACTGTGCCTCCAGTCATCTCCCTCCAAGAAGAGTGGTCCAGGATGCATCTGGAACTGGAAAACTTCACAGAGGAGTTGAATATGAGCAGAGCTCTTGGCCACTGCTCTCCTAAAAATATCACTGGTCCTCCTTCACCCAGAGCACTCAGGCCGGACTGCTCATATTTCCATTAAATGTTTATAATTACAGGGGAATTATAAGTATTGTATATTTGTGCTTTACTGTATGCAGAGACCTGAAATTATGAGTGGAGCTCAGCTGTGCTAGGTCCTGTCCGGGAGTTTTTTTATTACAATCCCAGAGACACAGTACTCCCATCCTGAAGCTCCTTGAGCCTGCTGGGTGTAGGTGGTGTGAAAGGTGCATGGTGTGATGTGTAACAGAAAGATTAAGGGACATTTGAGTCATCTCCCCAGGACATTTCCAAGTCTCCCAGAAGTTTGTAAGGCTAGTCTCTGTTTCTCTTGCTTTCTTAATATTTTTTTTTTTTCTGTTTTCATTCTTCTATGCTTTGACCTCTGCTTGTTCTTCATCTCTTTCTCCCCCCATGCAACCCCTCCCTTTTCATTCCTGACTCTCTCCTTCACTCCTCCCCTCACTCATTCTCTTCAGCACTGCAGCAATGGTAGTCAAAAGAAGAAAGGCACAGAATTATCTGTTACTAAATGGGTGGTGCTGATGGAAAATTAGGGAGGAGGAAAAGAGGAATTAATTATCCATAATGTAAGGGTTAAGAAATAAGATTTTCCCAACTAACACTAATATCTGAAGAAATCCTAAATTTGTGAGAAACATTCCTTCTTCCTTCATCAGAAGGCTCTGCAGCTGTACTCTTAGAAAATGAAAGAGAGGGTCAAGCCTTATGTTTTATCCCTGCTTTCTATAAGTAACCTGCAAAGAGATTTTTTTTCTCAAGGTTGCAGAGCATCTGCTGCTCCAATTTCTCTGCTTCTTAGGATAGATGAGGTGTAATTGTAATCTGTTGCTTTGAAATTCTTCTATGAAAGACATGAAAAATGTACAAGGTGTTATTGCTAGAAGGCAGTCTATGTAACCAGTCAGTAACTAGAAGATCCCCCATTAATTTTTGTTTTGTTTATTTTTAAAAAGGTGTGAGGCTGATATGGAGAATATACCAAGTCAACTGGATGAGTCAGCACAGGCAGCACAATGTGAGTGAGTTTGGTTTATTAAAAAGAAAAATATTCACACTCCAAGTCAGTTTATCACAATGTTACCTGCAATTACAAACCCAGAAAAGTGTTACTCACATTTTCTTAGGACTTTATTAGAAATGTGGCCTCATGTGCACCTAGTGGAGGAGCAGACAGTTAAGCTACTCTGTGTATGACTACTTACCCTAAAAAAAATAAAATAAAAAGCTACCCTCTACATGATAATTTTTTCAGTGCTGTCCTTGAGCAAAAACTAATAACATGTATTTACATCACAGAGTATCTTTCCACTGATTTTTCTTATGAAAACTTCACAGCCGTGATAACCAAAAACACTTCCTCTTGTAAATACATTTTTCAAATCTGTCTGCACTGGCCTGAAGTCTTGCTGACCACTCAACACTACAAATAACATTATTGAAAACCAATTCTTTTCTTCTCTGGAGTGGAAGTACATCAGACATTGTGTCAGTACAGGAAGTAAAGCAGACATTTTTGTGGGCATTTTGGCTTTATATTTATAAAATCACATCAGACATTGTGTCAGTTCATATAAGCAGACATTTTTGTGGGCATTTTGGCTTTATATTTATAAAATAGGCAGAAGGCTGATAATGTCCACATAACCTGCTATAAAATACAAAAGGCAAATCCACTTGCAGAGTCATTTTACTTGAAGGGATATACAAGATGACAAGTTAGACCTTCTCTAACCCTGTGCAATGCTTGGGACTGGAGAGTGATTTTCTGAAGTTTGAGAGGAGAATTAACATGACATGAAGTTGGTGTCAGTGGCACAATATTGAGCCCTTTGCATTGTTTCATATACAAAAGTTACTGGAGGAAAGGATTGTGATATTCCTTTTGGTGTTTTGCTGCTACAAATGTGAGATTTGTTCAAGTGCAGAATTAAATAGCAATGTTTGACTTGTGTTTGGTGCATTTTTTTTAGGATTGTGCATAATGAATCATCCTGAGACTGCTCTGAACCGTGGGGTACCAGGGAGGGAAGGAATTTGACTGGTTTGGAATTGTGTCCCCAGTGGATAGATTGAAGAAATAATAATACTTGTGTATTTTTTGTTTGTTTGGGTTGTTTTTCACAATTTTTCATCTTTCTCTATGCCTCAGAAGTGAGCAGAGGAAATAAGTTATTTTTTATTTAGTGGTCATAACAAAAGTTGCATGTCAATGTGGATAGTTAATGGTTTTTCAAAATTACATGCAGCCATACTATGGGGTCTGTTTAGAGTTTTTTAAATAAAATTTTCTAAAGATGGAAAATCCAAATATATTGAGAAACTGTAAATTTAAAACATTTAGTAGATTTCAAGCTTTCTTAGTAGGTCACTTTTTCTGTTGGATGAAGTAGGATGGCCACAGTTAGTGTTGAAAGTTTTGCCTCTTTTTGTAATTTTGTGATTTGCCTTCAGAGGATGGGGTGAGGTGAGTCCTATGGGAAGGATGGGAGGGGCAGCAGTGCCCCTTGTGAGCTACAGGCTCAAGGAGACCCCAGAGACTGCAGGGGGGACAGCAGAGATCACCACTGCAGAACCCAAATCCTGCAGCTCGCCCAGAGACAGTCAGGTGGGAGCAGCAGCATTCAGCGATGCCTTCAAAGCAGCAGCAGAAAGAATTTACAGGGGTCTAGGGAAGGCAGAAAGAATGTACAGGAGTCTGAAGAAGGTTACTTATAAAGTAGCAGGTCCCTGAGTGTGTGGGACCTGGGCATGGACCTGCCTGGAATGTCATAAGCAGCCACATTATTAGGGCTTTATGTGACTGATCTTTATTTCAGTTCTGTCCAGCACTACTGGTATTAACAGAAACATAATAATAGGAAGAAAATAAAAAAACTGATACCAGATTAGTCAAGAATTGCCCAGATAAAGCTATATAAGCATAGAAATAACTTTGTATCAATAGAATGTGCTGCTAAGTTATGTGCATGCCTTTCCATTCTTCTTATAGTTCATTCCCTTTAACCTCACCACTTAATTTCATTATTATTAAATGCTTTTTCAGATAAGTTATTTTTGTTTCTAATCTGTGATTAAAATATTAATCAGGCAATTGAAGATAGACACTAAAGTTCTCAGATCTCAATTTTGCAGCAAAGGTTGCAGACATTTCTCTGTCTCAGTATGTGAGAGGTGACATGGAATCATGTGGCAGGTCCCTTCTGTGTGTCTGTCTCTCTGGCAGGGCTGTCACCAATCCTGTGCTGCTCATGCAGTGCTGCCTGCTGGTTTTGGGCTCTCCTTGCCATGCTCACCTCTGCTGTGTGGTGCACCCAGAGACTCCTGCATGGCTCCTTGGAGAAAAGGTCTCTGCTGACACCCTCAGAGCTTTCCCCTGCCCAGGCAGCCCCATGGCAGGCTGGTGCTTAATGGGATCCCCTCCAGCACCTGGGATGCTGAAGCAGGAGATGATCCTTACCCCAGTCTGTAACAAAATGTAAAACCCCATTTGTGATGCTGTGTTAAGCAGGGCCAAATCAATGAGTTCAGTTCATGAGACTCAGCAGGTCTGAGAGGGTTTCTGTCAAAGGATGTGCTCATTTCTGTTTCTTGTCAAAAGTAACACAAATATAGGAAAAGATACTGAGACATAAGGTCACTCAGTGAAGGAGAAATTTTTCAATTTACCATATAACATTAAAAGTGTCATTGTTAATAAAAATTAAACACCTTGCCCTGAAGTAAGGCAACTGTATCCTCTTCAGCCTCTTTTATTGTCTCTCCATGGATTTTGACCGCTGAGTTGTATATCCAGTTCCTTTCTATATTTGGTTCCTTGAATGATCAAGACCTAGGAGATAGTTAATATGCCAAGTATAACATTCTTCAACATGCCAAGTATAAATTACAGAAATGATATTTTTGCAATGGATGCATTAATCAAGCAACTTTAAAAATTTTTTGGCAAGGATTTTTATTTGGTACTTGGTTTATAAAGATACAGTTTTGGATATGTTTTAGACTAGCTAGAATTGAGACAGCATCTCTTTTTGTGTGAAAATATTGTCTTTTCCTTTCCTGCTCTTAGTAGAGAGCTAGCATTTGTTTCTCTGGTACTTGGGATAATGGGATCCAAATTTTGGACATCAGAAAGGTTCAAAATTAAACATCTTCTAGTACTATCCCTGCAGACAGGGTGTTCAGACATTGTAGCAATTACATCTACTGTCAAATTTGAAGGTCCGCACATATTCTTTATTGCTAAAAGCAATGTTAGCAAGATTGCCCTACCTTTAGATCAGGACTTTAGGATAAATCTTGGAATAAATTAGAGTTACAAATTATATTATTTGGATCAAACATCCTGGGTTGAATTCAAGTGCTTTGGATAACATGGGTTGAACTAGCTCTTCTTTAATTATAATAAAAATCAGTTTTACATATATATGTCAGATTAATTCTCTTTAATTACAATAAAATCACTTTTACTAGATTTGTATACAAACTTACAATATTGTGTATATGGAATAATGTAGAAGAGACCTTGCCATGAAAGTGGCTTCTGGTTACATCATTCACAGAGGAATTGGCTCCGTAGGTCCTGAAGGTCTATAAGCTTACAGCAATAATTAAACATGGCAATTTTTTAACTTTGAATAAGACGTTTCACACATTGGGCAGTTGATTAGTTGTGTGCAGCAAGTATGGGCTCAACTGCTTGTGTAATTTCCATGAATAGCAGGTTGCACTCATAAGTGCATCATTAATTAGCTGCTTGTGCTATTAACTGCCGTGGAGGTACAGCTACACCAGGTTGCTTTTTTATGAGCTTCTGTGAGAAATTTTTAGTGCTTGTCAAATACATGGGTAGAAAAAGAATAAACAAAAAATATGGCACTTTATAAGTGTGATCCATACAAGTTGCCTTCATAAGCCAGTAGGTGCTATTTCAAAACTGCTGCCTAATTGCAAATTGTCCAGGAGTCATTTTTATTCAGCTTCATGCTGACCTGTAAATCCAGACAATGCTCTCATTTGTAGCTTCAGCCCAGGTGTTTGAACCTCAGTAGTGGGTTTCTGTACAGCTCTACATCACCAGCTTGGTCACACAGTTCTTGGGTTCTAAATGCAAAGGAGACCAGAGCCCAAGAGATGAAGCCAGTGTGAGTTTCTTCCCTGCCCTCCTTGGGCTTTGGATCAGGCTCATCAAACCCTGCAGAGGGGCAGGTTATTTGCACAACAGTTGTAGAGGCTCTTCCCTATGAATGAATAAACCATTTAGAATTGTATTTTGTAAAGTGCACAGTCGCCATAAATGGGATGAGAATTTTTTTTCCCCCTGAAATGGGCTCTTTGTACTGAAATGTGTAGTTAGCACAAATATTCATCCTCCTCTGCTATATAAGCTGAAAGGGCCCAGAGGAAGCTTGAAAGTGCAAGTCACACTGACATTTCACTCATCAGTCCTTTGCCCTGATATTGTAACATCGCTGCTCCTCGGCAAAGGCAAAGTGGGGAACATATCCAGCTAATAGGAGAAAAGTTTAACTCTTCATGAGCGGTAAAATTCAGGGCTGAAACTATGATGTTATATTAATTAAATTCCCTGTTTCACTTTATAATTGTGAGGTTCAGGAGCAGGAACCTCACACAGTTCTGAAGCAAAAAAGATGTGTGTAGACTGCTTATTTGTTGAAAACCTACAGTGAGTGCTACAGTACTTAAAAGGGAGCCATAATTGCTCTAAGCTTTTCCTCTTCTGGGGTGTATAGTACTCTGATCTTCATAATCCTGGGTATTGAGAAACTGAATAACAGTCGTCTTGTTTAAAGTGAAAAACATCAATTGCATCTCTCCTCCCTGACTCTTCCCGGGCAGTATTGCCTTGAAAAGCAATTTTCCTCCAGAAGCACAGACACATTTGTGTCCTTAAAAATTAAGATGTTACATTAGTTCTCCAGATTCTGAAGGCAAATCATCATCAATACTCTTTATTTTAATATCTTACATGAACATAACAAATATAACATAATGGATGTGTAAAATAATAAGATGTGTATATTTTGTATAAATAGATGTACTTTTCATATGTGACATTTTTGGTGGAATGCTGCTCTGATCAGAACAGTTGAAAGTATTAAGGTAGCTGTAATAATAATCACCTCCATGAAAATATGCATACTCCTTATAAGTAATACTTCTATTTTTCTAGCCAGGATCTCAGTACATATTTTAATATATTGGTATTTTCCTTCAGAGTCACATTAGAAATAACTAACAGACAAATTACTCATACACATGCTTTAGAGTACCAGAAACAAACAAATAAAGCCCCCCAAGTAATTGCCAGCCCATGTCAGCAATTCAGTTATTAGGATCACATAAACCCATGTCTTATATATTCCACCCAGAATTGTTTTAAGGTCCTTGTATGCATAGAATTTTGAAATATATTATTTGAATATAAAAGTAGATTATGTATTTCCCCTGTGGCTGGCCAAATGTCTTTCCAACAAAGGGTAAAATAAGAAGGCTATTTTTTTGTGTAAAAGAGTGATCTTTTTAGTCATGCTTGATTGCTTTTTCAGGACTGTCTCCATTTATAATGAGATATTCTTGGACTCATTTGAACCAGAAAGTTTAGTAAAATTGTTACATTTTTTACATAAAATACCTTGAATTATTTAAACAGTCTCAAACTCAGTATTTTTTAAATATTTGATATATATTGGATTTTTTGCTTCGCAGGCTGAACACAACAAAAAATGGAAATATATTTAGCATATTTACAAGAAATATTTGTTTTAATCTTTCATACTTGTCAGCACTTCACACTAATTTAGTCTTATCTGCTGCTAAGGAGTTACACAGTAAGGGATGCACTTGTTATTCAAATCCCTATTAATGTTTCATATCATAGTTTGGCAAGAAAGCTGTGACTCTATTGGGCTATGATACAGGAAGTTTTAATTATCTGTACTTTTCAGAAAACTTGGCCTAGGATGTCTGTGCTGAGAACAATGATGTGAATTTACTTTTATCAGGAGTTTAAAATTACATTATAAAATGTGTTCTGTGATACTGTTCTTATAAGATCTGATGAGCAATGAAATGTGCAGAGCTTGAGGAGAAAATGCGTTTTTATTATAATCACAGTGCCCAGATAAAATTGTAAGTGTGCAATGCTTTAGGAATATTTATTTGCAGGTAAAGGTAAATTTCACATTTCCTAAGTTTGTGTTTTACTATTGGAAACTGCACAATCATCCCTCCATGCTTAGCTTCAGTCTAGTACTTGCATTACTCTATATTTAGTCTTCTCAGTGTATTTTGTAAAATATTTCATTGTAATGTTAACAGAGCTTACTTAGCAGTTCTGTATTTTGCAGGCAAAAAAAAAAAACAACTATCAGTTGCAGATCAAGTAGAAAAACCCTGCAACAATTCCTTTTCAAAGGAACAAGTTGTAGTTCAAAATTTTATTTTACAGTACTTTTATCTTTAGGCACTATGAGAAGCAGCTCTTTTACTTCTGAACCCGCAGCAAAAGCCCGTGTCTCGTCTTTCCTGTAATTGTCCATTCTTTTTATAAGATTTATTTTTGCCTGTGGTGCTGAACTGAGAAAGTCACCCAGCTAAAATGTAGTTACTTCATTTCCAAGTAAAAACAATGGCGTTTTCATGTCCACACTTATTATTATTCTGAGAATGTACTAATTTGTTACATCCAAGATGACGGTTAGCTTGGTCCATGAAAGGGGCACGGTGCCAGCTACTGCAGCTCAGTAAAAGGACTTCTTTCATGGCAAGTGGTGGGACAGAAAGTAGCCTGCAGTGCCTGTGGGTCCGGCAGGCAGGCTGCCAGCAGAGTCATCCTGGTACTGGGCTTTGCTGTGCCGGGCTCTGAATGAAGCTCAAACTATGATTTCACTAAATGTCGGCATGGGCAGCCAAATTTTCGAGCCACCAGTGCTCTAAGGAGCAACTGATAAATGTTTTATCCCTGCGGGCTGTAGTTGATGTTGCACAAGGATTTTGCATGTGCTCAATGCATTATCGTTCTTGGCATTAAGCTTAGATAATTGTCTACTTATATTGAGCCTGTAATAGCAAAATACAAGTGAAGAGGCATGTTTTACAAAGTAAAACTATGAAATAGGTTTAGCTATATTACTATGGATTTTTTTTTGTTCTATCCTACTAAATTTGAATGAGAATGAAGTATGATTCTATACCTTAATGCTGCTCAAACCAGGGTGGTCTCATAATTTTGTTTTACATGCATGACATTGCTTAAGGTCATTAGTTGTAAATCTTAGTATAAAAAGACTGAAAATATATTCAGTACTTTGTAGTTACCGAATACATATTTAAAAGCCTCTATGAAAAGTCGGGACCTACATGGCAGATTTTCAGTAGCTGAATGGTCAATTTAATGATGTAGATTAGCTGTATCTAAACAGTAAATGGAGATAGGCTGTTGCAAGGCTTTGATGAATATCTCTGATGCATATCCCAGTTGATCAATTTTCTAATTTTAGGGATTAGTATTCTGCTTTTCAATCCTAATATACCCTCTGGTTACATTCTATTTGAAATTTAACTTAGATCAGGTATAGCTTCATTTACTTTTTGCTGTAGTTTAACTGTTTAACAAGTACAAATTAAATTTTAATTTGGTTTTTCTCTTTGCAGTGACTGTGATGTAATGGTCTCATTTTTTCACTCATTTTTTTCTTAGCATTACCTGACTTCTAATTGGTTATTTAAATCACTGTTTTATATTAAAAGACAGCATTCAGTATTGCTTTAAATGTTTTTTAAAGTAGTTTGCATTCAAAAATTTTATTCAGCCTAGTTAAACTCAACCATTAAGTTTAGCAGCTAAAACTAATAGTTGTTTATCAGATAGATAATTACTGCAACAACCGTGTATATGTTGTAATAGTTGTGCATAATATGATCAACTTTTTTATGTACATAAATTGTTTATGCAGGATCTACTGAGAACAGGTAGACAGCTTTTTGTGCAAATATGAAGAAATGTTTGAATAATTTATTTTGAGAAAATCTGATTTTGTTTTTATTGCTCATGTTCATGGAGCTAATGTAGTTCATGTGAAAGTGTGAATTTATTTTTTTTAATGTTTTCAACACAAAGGCTACTAGTGTCAATCCATTTGATAAAATACTCCCTTAAAAACATGCAAATCCAAGCAGGTTATGACTGCTAATTTTGTCTTTGCAAATTCTGGATCTTTAACATACAGACTAATTAAATATTTGTAATAAAACAGTTAACTCCAGCGGGTTATTGCTGGGGTTTGCAAAACTGCATTGAAGTGCTTTCTTTTCATTTCATTGATGGTGGAACAAACATTTCTTTAATAAGGATACAGCACATTCTAATTTCGTAGCAGAAGCTTAGATAAGGATCAGGCCCCTCTGAATCACTGCTTTGACCTATGACATGGCAAGTGCTGAAGCTCTTTGGCAAAAGCAGAGTTAGTCATTCATTATTATGCACAGGACTTCCCAGTTCTAAAGGGGCTCTGTGCTTTCTCTCAGATAGACTTTGTTTGTTGGAAATGAGAACTGTATTTTGGCAGTAAAGGACAAGAACTGAAGCAACTCTGCAGGCAGACTCATTATGACATAATCCTTCATTAATCCTTATTCTCTATTAATAGATCATGACGGAAGTTTTGCTTTGGGTGACCATCTTCACCAGCAAGCTATGAGAGAGCAGTAATAGACAAAAACCCAAATAATAGACCCAAGCTCTTCTTTTCGGGCTAACATTTTATTTACAGCCTTAAGGAAGTACGTAGGTGTTACCTTGGAGAAGTTAGTGTGCTAAGTGATCTATTTTCTTCAAGTGCAACCTGGCTTTGTATCTGAGAAATGTGATTCATCTGTTGGAAAATGGATTACTTACGTGACTTACCTGGCAGATAAACACACTGAAAAATTAGGTGTTGATTGCAGACTTGCTGCAGGAAAAATATAGGGATTCAAGACCCCATCAGAGTGGAAGTGGCAGTTAAAAGGGAAAGGACTGAAGAATGACATTTTAAGTGGCATGTGAAATGAATGTGACAAAATTTGGCCAAGAGAAGGACAATTTGAGAGCTTTTTGTTTCCAAGAAAGTTCAGGAGAAAAACCCACGTAACTGTGGAGCGTTTGGAAATGTATTTTTGTAAAAGTTACAAAACCTATTGTTTTACTTGTTATAAGAAAAAAATATATAAGTCAAGAATAATGAGGTTAATATTTGCCTGATAGAGCAACGCATAGTTCATGGCCACTCTCAAACTGCCAGTCAGGCAGCAAAACAAAAAGTGCTGAGGAAAAACAAGTAAATTAAACATTTTCAGGGATTGCTAACCGTTGATTAAGGAGTCCCTGGTTCTCGTTAGAGCTGGATTTACTTGCATTGGGTCTTGACTGTGCCATGGTGCACATATTTCTAGCTGAGTTTGCTTACCTGCTGAAGGGCTCCTGTTGGAACTGATGCTGCTGATGATGACAGAGAAGGCTTGTGTGTTTTGTTATACAAATTAGGCTTTGTAACATCTATTAATATTGTCAAATATAATTTGAATATAAGCCAAAATTTAATTTCTGAAGCAACTGTCTGTATCCTAGAAAATCATTTGTTCATTTAAACTGTAATGTGATATTTAAGTTGTTTAAGAGAGTAGACTGGACTACCTCCATTAGCTTCTGTGAAACTCTACTGATTTACATCCATTGTGAAAAAGATCACTAATTTCATTATTTCTTATTAAGATTTAGTGCTTCTTTGTTATGATACGTGCTGTAATGTCAGTTTGACTGGGAAAAAAGGTGTAGAAAAGCCCACTGTTTGACAAACTGAGTGGAAAAGGTTTGTATTTGTACTGGGTCTTTGAGGCACTTCCAGGATCCAATGCCTAGAAACGCAGGTGAAAAAAACACGTGCTTCTGAAAATGTAACAATTACTAAGATAAAATGTTTTTTGCTTCTAGCAGGACAGTGTTTTATGCCTGAAAATCTCAATATGTATTTCTTTTGTGTAGTTTCTTAGCATCCTCTCCATTCTATTCAAAAAAGATATAAAATATGAATAGATTTCTAAATTTTTCCATAGGAAAGGTTTGCCATTCATAGAGAGGAGATAATGCAATGGGGTTTACAATTTAAATTTTTATTTCCACTTAGTGTAATACTTTACACAAACAAAAGCCCTACAGTTGCTACATACTGTGAGAAATTGTCAGCAAGTGTGTTTTTCCTTCTGCAAGTAGCATTTATCACTTTAACTTTTCTGCTGAGAAGTTTGCATCTGATTTAGACATAATGTGGCCATTCAGATATGGGGTTATAGAAGGAATATGGGGTTAGAGAAGGAATGAGAAAACATAATTCAGAATTTCTAAACCATTTATGTGGCACTCTTGTTTTGCACTTCTTTGGAGCATGCACAATAAAACTGACTTCTGAGTGTAGTTTTACCCCTCTTGCTACTCAGCAGATACACAGATAAAATACTGATAGCTTTGGCAGTAGGTGTGGCTACATAAATGCACTTGAGTGTTCAGGACCTGAGTAAAGCTCAGTGCTTCAGCACATCTGGATTTAATTGTTGCTTTCTGAAGAAGAGATTTCTGATAGTAAGCAGCCCTTTAATCTAGCAGACAAAAAGCATAACAGGATTCAGTGGATGGATGCTGACATGCTAAATTCAGTCTGGAAATGAAATACCAATTTTTAACATGAGGAGTAATTAGCCATCAGGGTGACTTAATGAGAAATAGGCTGGGCCATGTCCCATACTTAACTTTAAAACTGAAATATCTTGTATTCAAATAAATTTTATGTCTTGAATGTAAGTAACAGGTTGGAAGAAATATTTGAATTTCCCCCGTAGTCTGTTATATGTGGCTTTAAAATCAATTATTGTATTTTTCTGAAGTTCAATTATCGTTCATTATTTACTGTTATACTACTTGATATGATTGTGATTACTGAAGGTTCTGTGTTAAGCCATGAGAAAAAGAATTACATTGTGTTTTCAGCTGTTCAGAACCAGTGGCACTGTGCTGCCTTGTGGCACTCCTGTTCATATCCTGAACAACTGAAGAACTTGAACAGCTCTTAGTGACTATAATAGTAATTCTGTATTGTCTTCTGCATTTGATATCCTTCTTTTGCCCAAAAGTCATGATTTTGGAAAAAGCTATTCTCATTTGTCCCCACCTCCCTGTTAGTCTCAGAAAATGAGGGAGGTCAACACATCCAATGAGCCATTTTCCTCTTATGTCACATCTTCATATTCAGCATTTCTGTGGGCACCATGGCTGGATCCAGGATGTTAAACAGGCATTGACATAACAAGGCTTTAAATATTTATTTTTATTAAAGTTAGACATAAGTTATTCAGCAAAGGAGGTGGTGGGTGTGATGGTTTGCAGACTGAATGATATCATGCTGTTGTGAGAAAAACATTTAGCAAGTGATGAAACAATTGTTCTGTGGTGCTTGTCACTGAAAAAAAAAAAAAACAAAAATAAGAAATCGTAAACTACAGCAAGAAAGTTTCTTAGCAGTAGAAGGTTGGAAACAAAGGGGATCTTTCTAGCAGTTAGAATAAAAAGTCACTGAAATAGTTTGCCAAGGGATTTATCAAGCCACTATTACAAGCTGCTTCACACGTTAGGCAGACATCTGTCAGTAGGGACCTATTCACGCGTGATCCTGCTCTTGTCCTGAGCCCTGAGGTCAGCAGTAGGAGGGTAAAGAATATGTGAAGGCCAGATCAGTATTTAAGGTTTCTGGCAGCCATCCTCTCCTTGAACAAGACAATGACTTCTTCAGATAACCCATAATATCCAGAGATTCCAGATCTTCTGTGGGCTGTTTCTCTATATAAGTCAAAGAATCAGCATGAGCCATAGGGGACCTTCTCTATTCTGCTTCCAGGGAAGGTAACTTTGATGATAGAGAGAAAGCAGTTATGGACACGCTTTTAGGACTTGTAATTAGCCTAATGAAGTTGGCCATCACCTTGAATGGGATGATGAAAAGCACCAAAAGCAGTGGCAGCTGCCTGATCCTGGTTTGGTTCCCAGAGGTGCCATGTGTTTCCGGCAGTCATTCTGAATTTCTGATTTTTATTCTGAAGTATTATACACTGTCTCCAAGCTCTATTTTTAATAATATGCTTAATAAAAACAATAATCAATTGGATTAACTGTTGCTTTGGGATCTTCATACATAATACATGCATTCAATAGATCAGTAAACTGTGAAAAGTAAGTCTTTTATTCTGCAATATCTGAAGTGTTTCAAGGTGTAGTGCACACAGAATTCCATAGCCTGTCCTTTTAGTTTTGGTTTGGGGGTTTTAGTTTGGTTTGGTTTTATTTTAATTTGTCATATCTGTAGCTTTATGACTGACGGCAAACTCAGGCATGACAGATATATTCCATCTTTTCTATGCTATTATAGAAAATCTGTATACTGACAGTGTTTGCTCTGTTAATATTGCCAGGCAGAGTGACCTCTGCCCAGGGCTCGGGCACATGACAGAGTATGTATATGAACCAGGGAGCTCAGGGTAGTTCCTGTAAATAGCTTCTCTCCAGCTTCACAGGACGTGGGATTCCTGAGCCTCTTCCTCTGATTGTGTTTCTGTGCACTCCTCTTTTGTCAGCTGTAGATGGCAGATCCTTGTTGTACCTATCAAAGCAGATTCCTGCACAATGCCAGCCAGGACCCAGCACTGTCATGTAGCAGGCTCCTTAAAAAAATGTACTGGGAGATGTGGCAGTCGGGCTGTTAATTACCATATAAAGCATCACTTTCCAATTGTGAGTCTTCCACAGTGTCTTCACTTTTTGGCTTGGTTTTTCTGCTTGTAGCAATGTATAGAATTAAAGCTGTGATTGGACAGCTGATAAGTGAGCTAGTAGTTAATAGTCTGATGGCAGAAAGTGGAGGTGTTACATGTAGGAAGAGGTCTTTTATTTGTTGCTAAAAGGAGTGATTCTGACTCATTTTAGGCTCTGGAGTAGTGTGGGTGAGCCAACACATGGAATATGGTGAATCTAGGTATTTGAAGGAAGTGAATGGAAATTGTCATTTTTTGTGACAGGAGAATGTGTTTGGTATGGTGCCAAGTAAAAACAAGTATGTGCAGATTTGTTCGAAACACAGAAAATTCTCATGTCCCTGGGATGAATTTCAGATTCTGAAGGGAAACAAACAGCCAGAAAAACAGAAAAGAACAAAAGTAATTGAGAACAAGTGATCGCAGGTCTTATGCACAGATTTAATTAAGACCTCTACCTTCAGTGCCTTTGCCAAACAGTTTTTGTAAACCTTAGGCAAAATATGTTGGCTACTTCACATTTGGAGACACAGGCATCAATTTCCATGGTACAGAGGCAATCCTTTTGTTCAGAACTATGTTACTTCAAACGAGTATTTCATTAGGGTGGATATTTATGTAAATTTTGGATATGCTCTGTGTACTGGAAACACTCTTCCCGAAAATGTGTCGCATCAGTAATGAGTTGTTGTTGGTTTTTTTCCCACTGCCTTGTACCGTTCTTAGAGATGTAAAGCAACACATCTTACGTTTCCTCCCCTTTCTGCACGCAGAATAGAAATTACAGCGACAGCTTAGCTTGTTTTGCCTGTGGATCAATGCCAGAAAGCAGTTTTGAAGGTGTTTTAAAATGAAGACATCTGGCAGCTGGCGTACTTACAATTCATTTGCCAAAGACAAGTTGCATGCTGTTGGAATTTTCAATTGAAGGTCATGCACCAGGTAAAAATCAGTCAGGTGGAGCTCGTGTGTGGTGAACCCACACACTTGAAGAATTGTGGGCCCAGGGATGTGTGGGTGGGCTAAACTGTGAAGGATGTTTGTCTAATTTTTCCTCTTTAAAATGTGAAACCCAAAGCTAAAAAAAGGTCAGTAAATCTGAGGAGAAATCACAAGGCTATGATATTTCAGTGGAACCACCATCAATTAGTTGGAGCAGAGAGTGCCAAAAAAAAGAAAAAGGAAAGATGAATAAGAATCTGACATAATATTGGACAAACACTCTACTGTCAACTGAGTGGTCACACAGTTTTTGCTCTCATTTTTTTCAGTAAGAAATAGCCTGGAGGATTATTTGTACACAGCTTTGTACTGACAGTGAATTAGTAACACTGTGTCATTGTGCATTCAGTGATTCAGTGACAGCTCTGAGACTAAGCTGTTTACATTAATTAATGTTTAATGGTGTTAATGCAGTATGTTTTACTATTATAAACTTTCTCTTCATCAGCATAGTTACTTAACAAGATACTAATATTTCTAAATCAGGGGGTCTGTACCCACAATGGCTTTACATATGTTTGCATGGAAAATACATGTCCTGTCTGTGTGATGTGGGGAAATGTTATTCAGTATAACTGCTGCAAGAATAAAAACATCAGGCCTGAGTTCTCTCACTCAAGCACGGTTTATGTAAAAGAAGAATCTTTTGTATTAACAGACATAGACATTTTTATTATTTGAATATATATAAAAAGATGGAAATCAGGTCTAGGACCTCTGTATGTTGCAATATTTAAAAGTTCAACAGTAGCAGATTTTTCTATGTTTTGCTAGATGAAAGATTTAATGTGACATTTTACAATGCTTTGCATTCAGAACTTGGTTAGATATAGATAAACCTAAAAGTGACCTAATTCCTTTTAGGAAAAAATTTTGAACAATATTGAATTTTCTGAAGTATAAGCATAAGAAGAATAGTCTTCCCTACTGTTTCTGAGAAGGGAAGCTCAGAAATTAATTGAACAGCATTATTCACTTGGTAAGGTCAGAAGCTGTCCTTGTCAATGGAGAGTATAGGTTGTTTCTTCTGTTCTATAAGTACATGAAAACATACTTTGGTCATATTTTACCCAAAGCTCTTAGGCAGAGGGTCCAGAGATCCCAGCTCTTCCCCACAGAACTTCTGAAGCCTAGCTCCTAAACCCCCAGGCTGACTGGAAAGGTAACTGTGTTGTTTAGACTATGAGCTTTCTCCCCAGGAAGTGGGAGAAATAAGGGATGCCTGATTTTGGTATCCAGTGCAGGACCAGGGGCTTCTCTGGCTTTAAGGGAATTGTTTGTAACTGATTGCACTGCAGTGTGGACCCACGGCTAAAACACTGAAGGATTCAGTGGAGCCAGAATCCCACAGATCCCAATAGACTGCTATTTATGAAAAAACAAAACAAAACAAAAAAAAATAGCAGAGGCAAATGCATCTCTTGAAGCAATATTTTTTTTGTCAATGAAGAGTAAAAAATATAGGGAGAAAAAAGGAATACTTATTTATATTAGTTTTCTTACTAGGAAGAGTTCAAACTGTACCGCTTCTCTTTCTTCCATTAAATTGTAAGCTGCCCCTCTGCTGCTCAGGTTTTGGACAGCTGGACTTTACAACAATCTTTACCAGTTCTCCTGTCCTGTCGTTGTGCAGCTTGCAGGTCAAAGGGAGCATGATCTGCCTGAAGCCTTAAGCACTACTGTAAAATAAATCCTTGATAACTGCTAGTATAAATTACTTTGAACCAAAGATTGTGGCATCAGATTCAGGTGTACAAAAAAAGTTGAAACTTTTTCAGTTCTTGTGGAGAGGTGTGATTTAAATTGTGTAAATGTAACATAGTGTAAAATACTGGATTTTTTTTTCTTCCTGTAAGAGGGAATGCAGAGTCTAAAGATGAAATATGAAACTGCTTTGAGATGAGGATCTAGAGAAAATGCTGATGATTTGTCACAACTGTTCATCATTGTACTAAACCTGTTTTGTTTTCCTGCTCAAATTCCTGACAGATAATGGCAATCTGACATTCTTACTGTTTTCACTTTACTGCAAAAAAGATCCACAGAGAAGGGGCTGAAACCAAGTAGTGTTATTACATTGCAAGGCTCTTAGTCTCTTAAGATTGATTTCTTGAGTAACATAAGCTGTTTCTACTGCAGTCATGTGAATATTTTGAAGTTGCTCTTGCTTAATGTGAAATTCCATTACTGGTTGAAAGGAGCCCATGGTTATCCTGCTTAACTGTCTCCAAGCACATGAAATTGTGTACTTTTCCCCCTGCAGATGAGCCCAGGGCAATTATAAATATTTGAGGGACATCTTCAAAATAATGTGCCTAAGAAAGTGTTCTGATTTATAATCAAAGATTTTGTTACTTCACCTTGGCCTCTGGGGTGGCTGTGGGAAAGAAAACTGTCATCTTAATTTTTGTGTCCAAAATTTATGATCCTTGCCAGCCTCATGCCCCAGTGTGGCAAGAGCCTTTTGCACTCTTTTGCAGGGCTACAGTGTCTTGTGTTTTCTCTTGGAACCTGAGCCTCTGGCAGCAGGGTATAACTGAGGTCTCAGGGAATTTTACAGTCTTTACATCATTGCTCCAAAGGTTTCCAGCAGAAGCTGCTTGAGCCTGGCATTGATTTTGTTTAGCAGCAGACTTGGTTCACTCTGTGGCCATGTCCCAACTCTGGTTTGGTTGTGTTTTTCCTCTTTGTTTGTTATGGAAGCAGATTGCCTAAGACACTCTATGTGAGTTATTTTGCTGACAAAGTATCAGTATGAAAACTCTTGATTCTGAGGTTCACTTCATCTTGGGTGCCATTGGATCCAAAGTTAAACCTTACAGAGGACCTTTAAAAGCTCAGTGTAGCAGAGATTCTGCTTCAAGTGGTATATCCATAAGGAATGTTGCCATTAATGATTTCTGAAGCTTTGGGGATGAGGATACTGCCCTCATGTCTGTGTTCTAATTATGCTGAAATGTTTAATATAAATTCAGTGTTTTTATTGAAGCCTTTCCCTGGCATAATGATGTATTTGGTTTAGTTATTGTTTCTGTTAATTCTAATGCCCCCTGCTGCTGAGGAAATGGCATGTGCTCTATAAATGGAATTATAAATATGTTAAAGGATACAAATTGGAGTGCTTTAAGAGTACAAGTGGATATTTGGGAAGCAAGAAGTGATGCTATATTAGAGTGCAATAACATCTTCTGGGCAAAATAAATCCAAACACAAGGGATAACTGCAACACACCTACTGTGGCAATGTGTATAAACATCTGAGTGTGTGTGTGTATATATGAACCACTTTTTGCACATTTCTGGTAGAAGGGAAGGAGTAGGATAAGTAAATTTTAGAAAAAGGTAAACAACCATCACTGGGAAAGATTGTGAAAAGTGAAAACTGCTGATCATTCAAAGACTTTTCCTATTTTTATTTTTTAATTGATTTGCTTTGTCTGAATGCCCTTTTCTTTTTTTGTGTTTTTGGTTTTGTTTTTTTTTTTTGTTTTTTGTTTTTTTTTTTTTTTTTTTTTTTTTTTTTTTTTTTTTTTTTTGTTGGGTTTGGTTGGTTGGTTTTGTTTTGGTGTTTTCTTTTTCTTTTTTTTTTTTTTTTTTTGTGTGTGTGTGTGTATTTTTTTCTTCCTTCTTTGAGACAAAACCCATTCAGCTTTGGTAAAGATATGCTGCTTTAACAGGAATAAAATGTTGTAGTTACAGACTTGATGAGTGACACAAGTTTTTATGCACAGAATTTTTCATCATGGAATTTTCTCTTCAGAATTTAATAATCCGGAAAATTTAATATGGTTTGAAAATTGTTTGACACAGATTATTAGTCAGCATTATCATAGGGAAATAGGGAGTAAAGACTGTTTGAACAAGATGGAACTTGCTTTATGACCCTGAAGCCATACTTCAGTGTTATTTGAAGATGAGGTAAAAATTCAATAATATTGTGAAAGAAAATTAAGACTATCATGACAAGGTAGAATGAATCATTAGAATGCAGTAGATAAATATGCTGTAGATCTAAATAAAGCTCAAGAAGAATAGAATTTTGCTGAAAAAATATTAGTTTAAATATAGCAAGAAAGATGATTCATAAATGAATATTCATTGTGAGACACAACCTTGGAAATGAAGCCAGAGAAAATTGAGTGAATAGCAAAGAAAAACAATGGTCAGCAATTACTGTTTGATAGGATAGTGCAGTACTCACACAGTGGTCATCAGCAGAAATCCCCTTTGCATTGTGTAGGTAAGGCTGTACCACGTAAAACTCCCAAAAATATAAAGAAAGGAGTAACACATCTGTGCCTTTAAAATATTTTTAACTCATCTGTATTTTAAATCTATTATAACATAAAATCCTTTATATCTCACTTGTATTTCTCCATGAACTGCATTACTTGAAGGGAGTTTGTCTTACTCCATTGCTCATCAGAGATATCCATCTGCAACATCTTCTCTCCTCATGGGATGTAGAGAGAGGAACCCATTACCCAAGGATCAACCCAGGACTGGCATAAGAGCTCTAGTAGGGCCGGCATTGCTTCCATCATTCTTATATGTATAAAAAACACCAACCTTGTAACTCTTTGTCATTTAGTGAATGATTTTCAAGCACTCAAATTCTTCCTGTTTAAATCCTTCATATTTTGAATCTTTCTCATAGTCCTATTCAAAAGAAACTAATATATGTATTATATGCACAATGGATGGCTTGAAAGAGAAGTTGTCTTCACTGACAGGAGAGATCAAGTAAAATTATTTATTTTTTAATTATAACATATATTACATTGAAAACTCATATTGTAAGGTGAGTAGGGGAATAGGTTGCCATAAAGTCTGAACTTGAGTGAAGGGAATAAAATTGTACTGACTTTTAATAATTCACATGCTTTGCCATTAACTCATCCCTTTGGTTTTTTTTTTGGGGGGGGGCAATAAAGTGTAACCTGGAATAAAAACAATCTCTTCTGTGATCAAAGTGCTCTCTTTCAGAGAGGCAGGGTGAGTGTTCTTTTCCACATTCAAATGTCCACTCCATGGCATGGAGTAAAGGACAGCCATGAGATACGAGCTGCCCCCTTGCCTGAAAACAGGCACAGACTCACAGCCCACCTCAGACACAGAGAACTCTAGAGAAATTCAAACCTGCACCCAATTAAGAGCTAAGAACCCTCTGAAAATCAAGGTTTCCTAATTAATGAAACTTAGTTAAATGTTTGATTTCTTTTTCGGAAAATGCACAGTATGTATTTCCTGAGTTATATAAACTCACGAATAAAAGAATTTTCCTTAATCTCCTCTAATCTCTTACAATCATAAGAAATATCAGTTCCTGTTTGTAAATAGACTCCACTGAGCCTGATAACATCAGAGCATTTGCAGTTTATCACATTTGGAAATGGTGATTTTTTTCTCTCACACGCTGCTCCAAGGGGTCACTTAGTCCTTCTCCAGGGAATAATCAGCATTTTCAGCAGGAGCTGGGCCAGTCCAGCATTGGTACCTGTGCCCTCCTGGACCAAGCCTGTTGGCACCATCAGCTTCACAGGAATTCTGAGCATCTTGGCAATGTGGAACCAAATTCTGCTTTCACAGTCAGCGCTTACTCATATATAGAAGACCTTCAAGGACACACCTGAGAGCAGATCTGGCTCTGTGTGATTAATATACACAATCAATTCTCAGAACATATTGGAAAATTTTCATAATCAGTAACAGAAAGTTTGGATAAGTGTATACTCTGCAGTATCTTTACCACAGAAATTTTCTGTTGCAAGCTGCCATGCTCAAGTATGCATTTCTTTTATGAATGAAGGTCTTTTGTGCATCAAGATTAAAATCCTGCCTCTCTGCTATGAAGGGGGAAAAAAAATCTCTTTCAGAGTGCAGTTCATGTAAACCATTTCTTTAAAAACAGAGCCCTTAAATAGCTCCAAGTACATTTCTGTGTATGACACATAAATGTCCACTAATTGCATGTAGGGAGAACTGAGATTCCAATAGCAAATTCTGTAAAAAGTAGATATACAAAGAAAAGTGGAAGCATCTGTTTAATATATACGACATTAGAATTTAATTTTACCTCTGTGATGCTTTTGTGTAGCTGCAGTGTTACAGAGGAGCACATAAGCATAGTAGTGCAGTGTCAGCAGGTGCATGCCACCAAATTACTGCTTTTAATTTGCATATTCATCTGCTAAGAAGCATGTCATTATCATATCAAAGGGATACTAAGCAACATCTAGCTTCGAGAGATGTGGCATAGTTTCAATACGAGCAATTAATGCAAGATGAGGACTCTCTTTTTGTCATGTCTCCCAGGGCTAGCTGTAATCGGGCTTATTATTGGATACCAATAAGACTGAGGTACCAGTTGGCAGAGAATGAGAGAAGTACAGAAAAACAGAGCTGTATGAGGTGTCTTAACTACACACTTGATAGAAAACCAATTCTCTGGTCACTTTTTGAAAACAAAAGCTGCTGCTATCTGCTGAATAAGTCTGATCAAAGATAAACATTATATGTAGCGCATCTTTAAAGGGAGATGACAGAGAAAAAGTTAAACCAAAATAGGCAATATTTTCCATGAAATGAATTAGTAAAGCTGACTAATGAAATGCAGAATCAAGGCGCTTAGAATTCCATGCTCTTAGAGAAACAGATTTATAAGTAAGCTTTTATTTCAAAGATTGTTGTTGCAATAGGTCACTACTCCATGGGACAAAGGGAGTAGATGGAGGTCATAATTCAAGAAGGATGGCAAGTGTCCTGCCACTGTTCTGTGCAAGGCATTGTACTTTGCCAGTGGTCACAACTAGGAAAGTAGATGGAGTTTTAACATGTGGAACAAATGAGTATTCAAAAGTAGTTTCCTACAGTAAAGATCACTTTGATGGACTGTTTTGAGAACATATGCCAGAAAAATAAATTCTCCTCATGCATGAAGACATGTACCAAAGGATATGTTGGGTCGGCCTGGGCCCTGCTATGCTCAGCCTGCTGTGCTCAAGATATAGGCAGAAGCAGAGGAGCAAGGCAAGAGTACAAGGACATTTCTGACAGAGGACATCCTGTGAGCTTCCACCACTTGACAGGGTCCTCCTAAAACTGATTTGACATCTGTGTTCAACAGTAGTGGGTAAACTTTGGGTAACCGTTTGGATTCTGGCGAAGAGAAGTGGAGCCTAAAATGTGATTGATGGCACATTCGTGCAAGGCATTGTACTTTGCCAGTGTAGGAAAGTAGATGGAGTTTTAACATGTGGAACAAATGAGTATTCAAAAGTAGTTTCCTACAGGAAAGATCACTTTGATGGACTGTTTTGAGAACATATGCCAGAAAAATAAATTCTCCTCATGCATGAAGACATGTGCCAAAGGATATGTTGGGTCGGCCTGGGCCCTGCTATGCTCAGCCTGCTGTGCTCAAGATGTAGGCAGAAGCAGAGGAGCAAGGCAAGAGTACAAGGACATTTCTGACAGAGGACATCCTGTGAGCTTCCACCACTCAGCAGGGTCCTCCTAAAACTGATTTGACATCTGTGTTCAACAGTAGTGGGTAAACTTTGGGTAACCGTTTGGATTCTGGCGAAGAGAAGTGGAGCCTAAAATGTGATTGATGGCACATTCCTCAGACTGATATTCAAAGGGACAACCAGCCATGAACTGGTTAATTACATTTCAGATTTTGTTCATCATTTATCTCTCGTGGTTTAGCTCTTTTGAAAAACCTACGCTCTGCAGCCATCAAAATGAGGCCAGTTTTGTCTCCACCTCCCGAGGATCTGATCCATGATGTAGTTTAGTACTGCTTGGGTAAAAAGAATCCTGAACTACACTGACCAACTTCATTTTTTCAAAGGGAAGGAAACTTTTCCCTTTTGTCACGGGGCCATCATCTTTTGACACACAGTAGGTTTTTAAAAGTTTGCATCTTTAGTACTTTTAACTCCTTTGCATCTTCAGTACTTTTAACTCTGTTTTGCCACTGAGACTGACTTCCCTGATTTATTTCTAATAATTTCAATAAGATTAGGACTTTACCCTCTTTGGGCACTATTGAATTGGATTCATGGCTGTAGCTGCCCCAGCCTCATGATAATGATCAGTTGTTAGTGGCAGTTAGTCATTATACTGTGGGAATGAGAAAGCAGCTGTAATGTTTGAATATCATGATTATAAGGTTAGTAGTAGTTTTTCAGGATTTCTGCAATTATGTATAGGTACAATGACATGTGCTTCATGTCAGCAATATGAGTACAGATAAACAAAATAGATGTGCCACTTACAGGATACAGTGGCTTTTTTCAGCTTTTCTAAACAGCTTTTGTTGTATTTCCTTCAAGTGCTAATAGTCAGCATTTTACAACATGTCTTGGTACATTTAGTAGAATATAATGTCATAGTCCTTTATTATTTCATTGGACTAACTGGATAATCTTAATATTGGCATTTCCCTACGTTTTGAACTCTTGGGAACTGACTGTCAAAAAAGTTTTCTGTCTGTCATATCTATAGTAGTGATTGTCACATTATGATTCACATAATAGCTGACAATAGGAAATTAAATGAACTTAAAATTTGTATTAATAATCCCTGTGAAATCTTGTATACTCTTTCAGTGTTTCAATGATTTCAAAATCTCATTGTTAGAGTTGGGGAAAAAAAATTTCAAAGATACTCATAGTGTTTTCAATTTTTTATCACAATACCACCTACCATTATGGTGGGGTAAAATAGAAACTAAAGGCTTATAAATTTTTTAATAATCATACATTTGAACGTTAAATAAAAAGAGGGAAAAAGGAAATTTAGAGGTCTCCACTGGAGTTCACCAAGAACATCGTGCTTTCTTTTCACAAACAAATCCCTGCAGGGTCTTTAGTGGGGAAAAAAACCCCAAATTTCTGTCTTATAGTCTGATTTTTTCCATAAGTGATGAAAAATCTTTTTTAAATGAAAAATTAATGTTGCCCCCATGAAGATATATTGATTTCTCACAAAGGGTTAAATTTTGTTATGCTTTTAGAGATGTGAATCCTTTGCTGTAGTCTTAATCCAGCTGTTTTCATTCCAACAAAACTTTTAGTAAGAGAAGGAAATTATATTGGTGGGGGAAAAGAAAAATTCCCACCAATTTCTCATTAAAATTCACAGCTATAATTGTAACTTGGAAGAAGGATAGGTTAGTTATATATTAGATTGTTACTTTTTAGTCTTCACAGTTAAGGATTTACAGAGTAATACCGAACACTTTATACTCCTTCAAGGCTCAGTTTCCTCATCATTTTTTATATTCTCCAGTTCTGTGAACTGTTATGAAATATTATTATTTACTAAAATAATAAATCACATATATTTGAGAAGTTGTTACACTTTTATTGATATAACATGTATGGAAATTAGGCAATTCTAATTGATATTTTGTCTTCAAGATGTGGCTGAAGAAGGGACTCTATATTATGTGAAATTATTGGGTTTGGTAGCATTTAAAGAAGTATATTGATATAGTGAGGAAGACTTTCTGAGAAACTATTGCTTATTTACTTTTTGATGTTTAACACAATACATACCATGATATAGTAAATTATTACAAAATAAGAGAGATAATGAAAAAAATGAAGATAATAGGGGTTTTCCTTGATAAATTACAGTATATAATTTTTAATTCTGCTTATAATTTGGTGTGCTATTTTTATCACACCAAACCTCACAGATAAATAACAACTCTGTATACTCACAAACTCTCAGAGTATTTCATAAAACTGATCTGAACTGTATTGCCTTAAACTTAGTAGATATGTATTGTTAAAGTAAATATTATTTGAATTATTACAGAGAAAACTGGACAACCTCCTTCAGGTTCCTACACTGAGTTATATTTGCCTACATTCAGTCTTGCCTCTCAAGTAATTTTTTTAATTGGATGTAAAGAAACTGGTAGTTTACTTTAGATAAGCATTATTAATTAGGTGAGACATTAGTACATTTTCAAGTTTCTCAGTTGGAGGTTTGTCATTTCTAATGGCAGTGTTGTGAACAATAGCACACATTCATTTCATTCCAAAAATTAATTGGAGTATTGATATGGGTCATGCCTTCAGCAGCATTTTTTCTTCAAGACTGAAGATATAGTGCAGAACATATATTTAATTTTAGCATAGTGTCTTTTCACTGATACTTTAGTATCAAATATCAAAGTAATCAAATATCAAGTAATACCAAAGTCCAGTTAAAGGCTGTGGTGGAGGCTGTGTTGTGATGTTGTTCTTCCTGTTTGCTGGAGAAGAGGAACAGATCATAAAATGCATCTGTGAATTGTAAGAGATGATTTGTTATCGTGCACATTTTTTCTGATGCTTTCTCTGATAGAAGGGCTAAGCTGAAGCAGCTAAACTCATTTTTCCAGTGCCATTTTAGACTCAGGGGTTGAAGGAGAAAAGCCCTGAGTTACGAGACTAGAACTGTATTGCCATGATGACAGTAAAATAAGCAGTGACAGAGACAGCTTGAATTTTACTGTAACAAATGTTCCCCAGCCATGGAGTATTTTCCATACAATCCCAGACCCCTGGATCTCTCTGGCCTCACTGTTTAGTGATGTTGGCTCAGGCCAGCCCATGCCCACACGTGGCTCTGCTCTCTGAGGGTCTGGTCCTGCCTGGCCATGAGGACCCTCAGCTCCCTGTGATGGTTTCCGTGGGATTGGAGGACCTCACAGGAGGGTGCTTGATGCCTTACAGGATCAGACACTGATAATTGAATCTCACAAGACAGAGGTGCAAGAAAATTGTTTTCTTTCCAATTTCACTCTGCTGAAGTCAGGCTGACTTTCCACAGCATGTTTGTAAGTGCCCAGGGCCAGATCCCACAGGAGTTTTGCAGTTGTCATTTGTTCCATTAAGAAGTGAGGATACTCAGATGATCACTGGATTGGACCTGTTTTATTGTACTTCATTATTTCTAAACCATGATCAAAGCTGTTATTTTTCTCCAAATCTGTTAAAGCTAGCATTGTTTCCTGCAGATATTGCAGATCATCTTCAGATGATGAGAAATGAACAGAAATGACACTGCAGATTATGTAGTATGTTATTATTATTCATAAATAAAGTTTACCATGTATTTATAAAGTAGCAGAATTTAAGCAAATTATAATCCCAAATTTTGTTCAGATTTATTTAAAATAGAAGGATGATAAATGCTTTGAAATAATAACTTGCTCGTTAAAACGAAAAGGTTGATGTAAGAGTGAATTAAAGTACATAATTTTTAACATGATCTTTCTAATACAAATGGAATTGCTATAAATAAACTCTGGTTTTATTGTCGAGTAATGTGTTCAGTTATGCCAGACTAATAACTCCTCAGCCATGTACAAATCTACATTGTTTTAATGTCAGTAAATATTCTAATCGGCTCAGCTGCAGCTCGTGGTCATAACACAGTGGCTGACAATGAAAAGTACATTTTAACTTACCACTTTTCATTGAATGTTCACATTTTTATCCTCTGCATAACAGTGCTTCTAATAACTTTCTTTCCTGTAACAGATCTTTGCTAATTCTGTATGGTAGAAGCATCTGATTTTCCAATGTCAAATGTTTTTTGCTTAGTCTTTCATGTATGAACTTGTCAGTTAACAGCTGAGAACTTGGTGATGATGAATAAGGTTGCATATTTTCAGTTTTCTCCCTCATTGTCTTTTCTCTCTAACCAAGACTCAGCTGGTAAGACTTTACTTCACCAGTACAGGGCTCTTTTTCCCAAAGAATTTTCTTCATGCCAGCTGTGTCCTGCTTTCAAAAGAGATGTGAAGCCATTCTGGAACTTGAGACATGAGGGATTCCAAGGAGAAGAAACCAGAAACTACCTCTGCTTGTGATCATTACAAATCACTCATGAATGAATGCTCAGAGATACTTAACCCTATATGACTTCATCAGTTGTTCAAGCATTAATTCTGCTCCTGCACTGATGACTTTATTCACAGTTTGCAGAGAGCATATTGAAGCTTTCAGCTGAAGTGATTTAGCCATGGCTAGATATATCCCATGCCAGGGATAGTGTCAGACCCCAGGACTTCCTGATTCTTACACGTAGAACTTTATAGTAGTAGAAAAAATGACTAATTACTGAACAGACACTTGGAAGACTAGCAGACTATAATATAATATGGACCATTTTGAGTCAATGCTGAGTAGAATAGTTATACAAGATTTTTTCCCCTGTTGGCACTATAAATGCTAACAAAGCTGTAGGCATTAGTATTAATTCCGGTATTAATTTATTTGCTGGCATCAGGTGTAGTAAGGCTTGTAAAGAAAAGCCAATTCCAGCTCAAAAGCATTTTGCTTTGTTTTTTTCCTGAGAGGGCCAGGACTGTCTGCTTGCCTCATAAACTGGAGTCTGGAGGTTTCTGGGAGGGAGGGAAGAAGGAAGGAATTGGAAACAAAAATATTAAAATGCAAGTCCTCATCTCTAGACAGCCATGGCATTTTCTTTACAATCCTTACTTCACCTTTTCCACTTTTGATCTGTCTAATATAATTCCATTTACAGTACAATATATTTGGGCTTCTTTTTATTTGCAGAAAGGAATGTATCATATTTTTAGGTGTTGAAAATAAATGCCAGTACTAGTGGTATAAAATTTTTCAGTGCTGCTCTGATGTGGGCCTGCTCTGTGCACACCTGAAGGAAGCAGCTCTGTGGTGGAGTACCTTGGCAATTCTCTCCCTCTCCCTGGATGTGCTGTCTATATCCACACATGGTTTCTTTGTCACCACTTTCCTGTAATAATACAGAAACTACCATTATCAGGGTCAATGAGGAAAATACCTTTGGAAATGTTCTTTTGGCATTAACATTTACATTAACTCACCTGCCAATGCTCAGATGAGCTGCTTACTACCATAACCTGTGCATGGGAAGGGAGTTGGACTTGAAGATCCTGTTGGGTCCCTTCCAATTCAGCTTATTCTGTGATACTTATTTATCTACATCTAATCAACAGAGAATCATCATAAGCAATTCTCTTTCTGGGGTCTTTATAACTTCTTGAAAGACAAGCTGAACTATTCCAAGCACAGAATAATGTGCCATTGTTCACTGTATAATGTCTGTACTTGGCGTTCCTCTGATTTTATGTTTTGCACTAACCAAGGGCTTTTCACAGTAGAAACATCTTTGAGTTATTTGCATCCTTGGCTTTGAGTCCAAGTAGAATCCAGCTGGCAGTATTTGTGTTTCCTGTTTATTTGACTTAGTTGAGATTACTGAAAGAAGAAACTTGAGTTTGTACCACTGGGACATGTGTGTCGTAGAGTTGAAAGTAAAATCATAAACATGGTAGCTTCAAATGCTGCTGCTCTTGGGATTGAATTAGTACTTTGAAATTGGGGGTTAGGGTCTGGATTTTTTTTTTTCATTTACAAGTGAAACAGTAGTTTTCCTTTCTGTACATATTCTTTCATCATGTAGTCATAGGCAGGCAGAGAATGCGAGCTTACTTGGCCTTTTAGCAAAAGATGTTTCGTCCAGTATGAAGGGCTTTGGGTTTTATTTAGTTATTTTCCCTGATCACTTGGAATGGGATCCCATGCAAATTTCTTACAATGTCAATCTGACAAAGATCTAGGGTAAATGTAGTTATATGTGGAAAAGCCTCTGAATGTATGGATGTGGATAAGTAGACTCTGAAACCTCCAGCACCGATGGACTGGGGCTCATTTGTGTTCCCTGTGGACCAGAAGTGAAGATCTACAGTCCATCTGCCAGCAAAAAAAGCATTCCTTCTTTGGTGTTGACATAGTTTCTCTGATAATAGGTCTCTTAATAGCAGGAATTTGTAAATCAAAACTACAGTAAATATATCAACGGTACAATACTTTCCATGTCTAAATAAACAGGGTTTTTTCACTTTCACTTTTATCTTCAGGATGTCAAGCAAGAGATCAGAAGGCAATTTTGAAACTGAAGGGGAGGGAGGGGAACCATGATGTTATTCTGTAGAAGTTATTTGATTGCTCTTCATAGTCTTTTCATTACAATTGGCATTTAGAAACTCAACCACACATGCCGCTCCACACCTTTCTACATGATACTGTTTCTTCCTGTTCTCCTTATCTGTAACTGTGATGATGCACAGCTTTCTCCTATTTCTTTCTTGTGGGTTTGTGCAGTTTCTTGATGTTTGTGACAGGCCACGATAGGGGAAGCTTTTATCACTGTGGGGTTTGGAGGCCTCAGTAAATTGAAAATTGCAAATGAAATCCACTGGGCTTGAATTCATCAGCTATTATGTCAGATGACCTTTGGCAGCTGCTGATAAAAATGAGAGAATGTTAGCTCTGATCCAATTTTCAGCACTAACCATTCCTTTTCAAATCCATTCACAGTCAGGCAGCAGACACATGGGAAGTGAAAATGATAGGGTTTCAAGAGAGCTGCATTGTGTTGCAGATTAAGATTTTCTCCCCCTATTTCTAGAGGTCGGCCCCCAGGCCCCTGTCTGGTATCTACCTATTGTCCAATCAGTTTCAATATCTGCTTTAGAGGACATGTTAGCCATCCTTACAGATAAGTGCTTACAGGAGAAAATGTTGGACTTAATAGTTTTGCTTAGGAGGCGTCAAGGGTCACAGTGTACCAATATTGACTGGCACATGTTAGTTTAATCTGACATTCTTAGGAATGCGACACTAGATTCTTTTGGAGTTGTTGATCTCTGAGATTTTTGTTCCCAGGTCTAGGTTTCATAAATTTTATTTTTCTGTAACTGTTTATATTCATGAGCTGCTGATATTCATAAAAAAGCCTGCCATGGTTGGACCCAGGCAGCCCTTACCTCGTACCCCTGTCTTAGGGGTTGAATAAATTATGTTGCATGATGCTACTGTGCTCTTTCTCCTCAGGGAAGCTGGGAAGGTACAGACATTTTGTCAGCACTTGTGAACTATGCCCTATGGAAAATTAAATAATCAGGCTTTGAAACCACAATTAATATAATAAATATAACTTTTAACTGGATTAGGTGTAAATTTTGCCTTCAAAGGTCTTGAAGCCCCTCCCTCTGCCTTTGGCTTCCTGAAGCATGAGGAGTGCACTCAGCACCTCCAGGAGTTGCTCATGGGCTCAAGGGCTGAACCTGAGTTCAGAATAACCTTTTAAACCAACATCATGTTCATGTATGTGCCCCACTCCCTATCAGCTTTTCTCTTGCTAGTTTAAGAAGGAAAATAATGAAACTGTGGACTCTGTTCCCTCAAAAAAATAATGTATATCATTAAAATTTAAAAGTTTTAGAATAGCACCTTGTACTGCTTAGTTCTTCAGTTTTTAGAGACTTAGTTCCCATTGAATTCTCTTTTTAGAAGGCAATAATGATATGTAGATTGGACTTGTTTGGACAAGAATTCAAAAATCAGATTCTTTGACTGATCACACTGTCACTCTTCAAAACATCGCTGTTAGGTCTTCATTGGAAAAGATATTCCTAACATTCTTACCAAAATGTTTCAGAAGTACAATACTTTTACCTATAACAATACCATCTTAAAATTGCATATGTTTTATATTTAACATTTTTCCTGATTCCCTTAGCTAGACTGTGAATAAATATTCAGTGGCTCAGCTTAATAAATAAATAATTTAAATTTAATTTATATCAATATAAATAGGGTAAAAAATATGAATATTAATAAAATCTAACTACTAATTTTTAAAATAAGTACAGTTGTCTGTACTTGCTTCTGTGTAACTATTGCTGGTCTAAGCACTGGAGAATGAGAAACAAACACACTGTTTTAAAGATCAATCTGGAATATGCACATGCACTGATTGCATGTTCATCCAATTAAAGCTAAAACTAAAGCTTATAAACTTACATTTTATTTATTTCTCTAAATCACTTAGAAAACTATTTCAGATATAAGTGTAGCTGTACCAAATTATTGTGGGCAAGTTGTATAGTTGACTCAAAGTAATCACCTGTTTTGCATTATTATGATGTCATATTTTCCAAGTCTTAATTTTAAGATATAAAATTTGTATGGCAATCATTGTTATCCTTAGATCTGTTCATATATGAATCATTGGGAAGCCTAACTACAGATCCAAACTTTTCCTTCCTTCTCTGTCTCTCCAGACAAAAGAATAAAAAATTTCTTTCTTAATTTTCTTCCCCATTCATGTGAATTTCTGATGGAAATTCTTGGAATTCCCAAGAATGGAATCTCTTAGCATTTTCTAATTTTCTTATCACAAGTAATTCTCAGGAAATTTCAACAAATCTGAAGCATCTATATATTAAATGTGTTCTTATGTAAAACCATGAAATTGATGCAAAGTGAACTAGAATAAGATTTTTTAAAATAAAATTCCCTTCTTGGAAGCAGACATTTATCAAGCCAGCAAGCAGAACTGGATGGAGCTTGCCATGAAAGCCAAGGCCAGGCTGGGGATGTCTGGGGGGATGGAGAAGGATTTCCCTGGAGTTTGTGCCTGTTCCCAGGTACTCCACAATTGTGTCTGTTCAGTGTCCCAGGATTGGCTTTTCTTCTAGGAGGCCTGGAGTATGAGGAGCTACTGCTGCTCATTCATTTGTTTGTTTTTAAGCATCCTTTTAAAATTCATGTGACAGTGTTCTTTCATGGGGAAGACCTGGGATTTGTCTGGATAAAGTAAAATACTGGTACAGATGATTTGGCTGACTTCTTATATATCCCCCAGCTGAATGTTTTTACTCACATCTTAGTTTTGGTCTTTAATAAGTCAATGAATAATGCAATTGAAAACCATTACATAGAATTGCCATCAGAAAAGACAACTTTAGGTCATGTTCACAAAGCACATATCGACTAAACTTGATTAACATATCTATGTCTACTTTCAAATCAAATACTCAGTTTTGAAATCTATTAAACAGTCGTCTAATAAAATATAGCATGATTCTTTCCAAGCTATTCCAGAAAATAGCAAATGCAAAAATAAAGGCAGTTTTTTTTTTTTTAATGATAGTTTTGGTTCTCATTTTTGGATCTATATTTTTCATTAAACATTCCAGGATATCTTCAAGTGTTTAATAATTTGTTAAATTATATGACACTGTAATTGCTGTATTCTAGTACTTTAAATGAATGGGTTTTTCTACCAAAGTTTTCCAGATAATATTTTACTAAGCAAATTGTATATAGACACGAACTTTCCTTTAAATCCTGTAAACCTGTTCTAGTAGTATGTTTAAAATGTGGTGTTAATGGTTTTGGCAAGCTTAAAGAATTCCTTCACGTTAAGCACCCAGTGAAATGCAGCCCCAATGTGTTTCTAATCCACTGTTACTGGAACCCAAAGAGTACTTGGAGGACTTAAGTGCCTTGAGTGACAGAAGAAATGGGTTTCTCTTTGATAAGCAATGATTTCTGTGCAGAAGTTTGCTAACACTTCCTTCTATCTCCTGTCTGCACAGAGCAGGGAAAGGGCTGGCCCAGGGACCACCTTCCCTGCTCTGTCCATTTCTTTGTGAGTCCTCGTGGCCTCCTTGTGCTCTTGTACAAGTGGACACAATATGGTTCCTAATGTTTACAAAGGTTTACAAATCCTAATCCTAAAACCTTCAAAGCATGCATAAGAATCTAACTTCTTGGTTTGTATGTATTAGTGACTTTTAAACAAGTGTTCAGTAATTAGCTAAGCCTAATTGTAATCCAAGCCAGATTGGTTTGCTTGTTGCTTTGACATGCATCCCTTTTATAGTGTGATTGTAAATGGGGTTAAAATCTGATGCTGGACCTGTATCAGGTAAACTATGTAAATACTGCATCCATATTCTTATATTATTATACAACAAAGTTTTGAGGAACTCTTGCTCAAAATGAAGTCCAAGTGCACTTACTCAAGAAATGTGTAATGAGGAAGAATAGAACATTTATCCTGCACACTCACAGTTTAATTAAGCAGAAAAAAAAAAAAAAATTGGTGGCAGAGTATTCACGGAGAGGGGAGAACAGGCATGTAAATGTGTAGGCAAACACAGAATTTTGTTTTATTATTTTTCTGTATGTTTAAATGTTGTCATTTGAAGAAGGTGCTATGGTCAAGGAATAGGTGAGTGACATGCTTTAAAATACCAAAAAGCTGTATTTTTGCCTGATTCATCTTACTGATTTGTTAGGGGGCCTTTTCTCCATTTGATTTAGTCTTGTGTTTATGTGTCATCTCCTAAATATAGACACCAACTGTATGTCAGATAAGTACTATTTTATTTTGGCTATCTCAGCTTCCATTGATTCATGT
Source organism: Onychostruthus taczanowskii (assembly GCF_017590055.1). Classification (NCBI taxonomy): domain Eukaryota; kingdom Metazoa; phylum Chordata; class Aves; order Passeriformes; family Passeridae; genus Onychostruthus; species Onychostruthus taczanowskii. The sequence continues at coordinate 7,328,371 of NW_024499684.1, forward strand.
ACTGCTTTTCATAAAAAAGGCAGCAGGATCAATATTTGTAATGGTTAAGTTAGTTTTTCAAAGCTGTTAATCATTCTCCCAGATGACTTCTTCCTTCAGTGTTCAACATGACTCACATCTGGAAAAACCTTTTTTATAAACAATGTTTTCCTCATCCTGGTATTGAAAAAAAAAAAAAAAACTGTTGTGTGAAGAATTTTGAAGAAAAACTGAAGTATCATGTAGGGAGTATTTCTCGTATGGAGGTTGATGTTTGTCTCTTGGGCTGTTTGCTGCTCAGATCACCAAGTGTATGGATGAAAGTCCAGAATGACTTCACTGAAGTCAGTGACTTTATTCCAGTGCATGCTGGGGTAACTGAGATTAGATTTTGGTCACTTACTGTGTCCTGTATTTTCCCCAGCGTGAGACATGCAGTTACCATTTCAGTAATCCTGCAAAGAGTCACCAGGAATTTTAGCGGTGCCACGTCAGTAAAGTCCTGTGTGCTGTGCTATTCCTCACGTGTTTCACTGCTGACTCCACCAACGAGCATTTCATGTGTGCAGGTCGTTCTTTGAATGCTGCTTCAGTGATGGCACACTGAAGTTTGTAGAGCAATTAATGCTGCTGTTAAAGAAAATATATTTGCATCTCTCTAATAAGGACATCGGGGGGAAATGCTGATCCTTGTGTTAAAAATCTTTGAGTGCTCAACTTTGAAGTGTTATAGGGAACATATGTGCAAATGGAAAATCAAGGAAAAATACTAAAACATGCTAAAATCTGATATTATCTTAGGAACGGCTTCTCATTCAAAATTAGATAATACATTTGACTTAATCTCTTAACTCAGTTAAGAGACCTTAAATTGAACATTAATGTATGTGGAATCATACTTTCATATGGAAAAATCACAAATAGAAAAAAAATGCTATATAGCTGCCTAGATTTTTCTTCACTGCAGAAAGATTACTCTCAATATGAAAAATATTTGGTTGTTCAAGAAGTTTAAGATGCTTTAAAGTCCTGTGGAAAAAGTAGACAGCCATCTCAAAATTCCGATTTTTGGCCAAGTTTCTGCCCCAGAGGTATACCCACAGCTATCTTTCCACAGTGGCATCAAGTATTCCTGAAATGTTTACTTGCTGTGGAGTGTGGGTGTATCTACTCATTCAGATTTTCTGCAAAGAGAAAGGTGTGAACATAGACTTGAAAGGTTGCCACCAATAATGAAGGGGAGCAGTGAGATCCCACCTGCCGAGGGTTCAGCCCATAAAGAGCATCAGTAAAGTCTTGCAAACAGGAGATCCTGTACCAAAAAAGCTGGATTTTCTTCCCAATTCTTTCCTGTGCAGCTCTGCACTACAGACACCACTACAGAGCAGCTCTGTGTGATTTTCTAAACTAAAAGACATAGTTTTCAGCAAGCTGTCTTGCTGAAATTATCAAAATTGTTGGATGGTCTGTAATTACAATTTTCTATCTTCATCAGGTGAATTGCGTATTTTTTTCTTCCTTTAGAGGATGCAGATGCTTTGCAAATGACTTCTGAAAAGGAGTTGTACAAAGAAATCAAGTTAATATCTTGGAAGTCTTGTGTGGATGTGATGCTGAGATGCTGGTGAAATTACATAGTTAATGGTGTAGGATGAAGCACAAAAAGGAAAGATGTCCCAGAATATGGTTCAACAATCATTAATTTTTATTTCATTTTTGAAGTGGTAAAGACAGTGACATGAACAAAAGAGAATGAGAGAGATGTGCTGGTTTATACTGTTCTGATTTTATGCTGGTTGTCCTTGCTCTGTTGTGCTAGAAATAGCTACAGAAAACAAGTAATGTTTCTGATTGATTTCTAAGATTTGTGACACCAGCATTCTCTGGCAAATGTTCTTTTTCACATTTGGGAATGAATGAAAGAAGAACTTTGCAGATACTGTAGATCTGGGTCAAGATCTCCTGTAATTTTGGGGGGTAATTGTTTGTTGCTCTTGTGTGATTTTAAAAGATAAAGGATATGCTTTTGAATTCAGTATTTTTGCTTCAGATACACATTCCTGTGCACATGGAATTTGATGAAGTATGTTCTATGGATCAGTGAATAATCTAAAATTGTCTTATGAAATTTGCTACTCTAAAAATTTTGGTGAACTGTTGCTAAACAAAGGGATATCTGTCTCAAAACCTATTTATGATTGATTCACAGCCTGAACAGTATGAGTGACAGTGATATTGAATTGTAATCCCAAATTAATTTTACTTAAATTGAGTCAGATAGTTCATAATGGCTGCTTTCCTGGTGAAACTTGCTTAGGTTTTTTTTGACTTGTTCTATTTTAAAGAATAGGTGAGAATTACTTGCTAAATAAGATTTGCAACATACTATATGAAGAGAAATAACAAGGTTTGTAATTTACAGGGGAATGAGTGATTTCTTTTCTCCTGAGGCCTGATTAATTTGCTATGCCTTTGTCTTTTGATAGTTTCCATTTTTCTTTTTTTTTAATATATTTTTCAAATTGCAAATTGTTCCAAAGCACAGAAAATTGGAGCAAATTGTTCTTTTCACTTGACTTTTATACCCACCCTTCATTTTAAATATTAAACTTATGTCTCTGCATATGGAACAGGTAATGGATTAAATTTCATAACATATAGTATTGAAAGATGCAAAATCACCTTAAAAAGTTCTTGTTAAATTCAGCATTAATTTTGAAACTCTCATTTGCTCTCTTTGGTTCCATAAAGTGATAATGGTATTTCCTGATAGCAATTGCTTGTAGAAAAATATTTATTTTAAATTTTTTATTATTATTGCTAGATTTTTTATATTTTTTTTATACTCACTGGAATTGTTCCTGTGTGTTATTGTGATTTATCAGTAGAGAGCTTTGCTGGGTCTCGTGCAGTCAAATGTTGTAAAAAAGCCTGGTGAGGCTGGCAGCTGGGAGCATTGATGCCCACACAGTGTCTCTCTATCAGTGGCATCTGGATGTGGGCTTGGCCTCCTTCCGAGGCTGTTGGCTCACAGCACTGCTGCCTATTCAGATGTATCTGTGCTAAAGCATAACAAATTTACATATGTTTTGCATAAAGCTTTCAAGCTATTGCTTCTATGCTTCAGGTTTCTACACAGGAGATTAATCAGAAAACAAAAGTATTATACCTAGCAAACTATTATCCATAAAATGTATTTTCATCTCTGAATTTTTTTGTAAATGGGTTGCTTGGGATTTTTATATTTCTGGTGCAGGAATAAATGAAAATGGGGAATTGAAGGACACACATTGGTAAAATAATAGAAATTATATTTTTCTTAAGAGCAGACTGCATGTTATTTCCACCTTCTTTTTATTATTTAAAGGATATATATTAGATGTATTTAAACGATTATTCAGTTGTTGGGGCTTGTGGAAATACTGCTCATGTTCTTTTCTCTCTAAGTTCCTCTGCTGTCCTTACTTCAACTGTAAAAGAATGGTGGGGAAGTTCATGGAAGTTGTTTCATGCAGGGAGGTTCTCAGGTGACATAAATGCCACCCTTTTATGAAACCCTTCCCCACAGTTGTCTGCATCTGAAAGAAGAGTTTGTGTAACAGTTCATGCCTGAAAGCAGCTTGGTAATCAGTTAGACCAAGGAATGAAAGCTTTCCTTTCTGCTGTTTTTAGAACACCTAGAATGGAAAAAAAAAGTCCAGTTGGTTGTTATGGATGCACAACTGTGAGTCTGGGAGGAGAAGCAACAGCCCAGTTAGATATGTTCAGGGTTTTCCATTAAAGATTCAAATGACTGGAATATTTTGTGCTCTAGGAAAGGATATATATTATTATTTCTCTTCAGGAAATCATATAAGCAGTAATTTCTTTGCCTTTTACTCCTTTCCATGTCTCCTAAAGTGCTGCTACATGATACAGGTAAATCTTGGCAGGTAGGATATCTTTAATGACATTTATTTAATTACTTCTGGCCATAACAAAAAGTTGTTCTGAGGAAAATGCTGAGCTTTATTTTTCTAACAGACCAAATAGGTAACACAGCTGAGCTGCCACATGGACAGAGTGATGTATTAGATATATCTGACCAACAATTAGTTTCTTTCACATGCATGGGTGAAACTCTGAAATCATGACTTGTGATTTTTTCTCTTTTTTTCTGGCCCAGTAATGACTTGGTAGAGGAAGACAGTGTTGTTACATCACGTTTAGAGTTTGAGAATGACATTGGATTGCTGGCAAAATCTGCAGTTACTGGCTTCTCCGTGTTCATGTCTTTTCACTTTCTAATACATGCCTTTTTGCACAAGAATATATATTTTACCTAATCAGTATATCTGTAACCATGCACAAAGATGAAAAATGTGGTTTATGCTATCCAAAGAGTATCCTGATACAGCTCTGGTTGTATCTAGGAATTGATTAAATACTGCTGTGCTGAGCATAGAGCAATCACATGAATGGATAACTTTCATGCCCCACTGTAAAGGGAATTTTCTAAGTCTAAATTAATGAGAATGAAATTGTCCTTCAGAAGAAATTCATGCATCTTTGATGGTAAAATAAAAGAAATACTGATTTCCTGCAGCAGTCATGTATGTCACAACCAATGACATAAGAAACAAAACAGTTGACTCTTAGAATTACAGGATTTGAAAATGTAGCTCCAAAAATGAATATACTTATACAATTTTTTTTTTTATCTCTGTAGGCTTATATATTGGTATATTGAAGTTCCATGAAAGAATATTTGGGAGTGTTGCCATGAGCTGGACATGGAACAAACTATTTGTGACTATTCTAAATTTGTCCATGGTTGTGAACTGTGCAAGGTCATCTTGTCAAAACATCATTTTGAACTGTGAAATAAAGAGAAGACAAACAAACATACTGGATTAAAACACACTTCCACTGTTGTCAGATAATTACCAAAAAGAAAGTGCCTATACTGGAAATATCAATAACTGTAATGTGTGAGATTTGTTAAAACACACAAACTCGCTCTCCACTGACTGTCACTAATATTTATTCGTCCAGTGACTGTTAATCACACCAAGTTTACAGTCCCGTGTAGCACCTGTCACAGGTGTTGATCATTAATCAGCTATTACAGCAGTTTATTCTGCTGCTGACAACTTGCAATTTTCTACTGATTCAGCTAGTTTGTCAGGTGGGAATTATGGCATAGCACATGTGACAAAACACATCACACATTTCTCTCTCTCTCCTCTCTCTCTCCCCCCTTCTTTTTTTTCCCCTTTTTTTTTTTTTTTTTTTTTTTAATTTTCAGCCTTCTCTCTCTTCCTCTCTCTCCCCCTTTTTAGACAAACAATATCTGGGAACTCAGAAGTAATAAGGCGGAATGTATAATTAATTACCCAGCTTGCTCTAATTAGGGATGAATAAGTTGTGTCCCTCTCATCATCACAAATGTGGTGATGGGTAATACCAGTTTATGCTGTATTAACTGCAAATATGCAATCCTTCTGAGAGCACTTTTGTTGATGAATTTGATGAATGTGACAATAATTAGCAGAGACAGATGAGAGCTAAATTACTACTGACAATGTAATGCTATCCCGCTCGAGGGTCTGAGAACGTGGCAGGCTAACATGGCAGGGACCAGGGCCTCGTTTCTAATTAATAGTCATCTTTTTTTTTCCCTCTTTTTTTTTTCCTTCTCTTTTTTTGCCAGTGGGGAAAAAAAAAAAAAAAAAAAGGAGGAACGCTAATTGTTTTCGTCAAAGGCTGCAGGGAGTTATCAGGGTAATAAAGTTAATTAGCAGAACAAACATCCTTTCACTGCCTTACCAGATTGAGGAAAAGAGGGTAATTCAAACTGCAGAAAGATATGACTAGATGAGATGATAAGGAGAAAAATTTTACACAGGAGGCTAACAGAGAAGAATCAATTTTTTTCTTCATTTCTTTTGGCTTAGTCCAAGGAAAGGAATTATACATTCTCTTCTTTCAGCTCATGAAGTTGCTTATGTAGAAAACTTTATTGTTATGCTTTCTGCAATGGATGGGAAATGAAGTTAAGAAATATCATATTACATTGTTCCATTTCTTCAGGGGCTTCCAAATAGCAATTGTTTTGTTACATTATGTGCAATTTCCTTTTTATTAAAGTGACTTTTCCTAATATCCACAGCACTATATTGATCCCGTAATGTTCTTCAAAAAGAAAACTGTTTTTACTTCGTCTCCAGGTCTTCAATGGACCCATTGAGTGTGGCCATTGTACAAGGTTCTGAAGTAGCTAGCTTAGAGTTTGAATTAGTTGATGGATTTCTTTGAGCAGCATTTCTTTTTACCATCCTCTAGTGTAAGTATGAAAAGAAAGTCCTTGTTCCTGGCAGCGTTAATGCATGTGACCAGCTTTATGCATGAGTAGTCCTATTACATTTGCCTCCATTCACTTACTCGTACACATAGGCAGGGCCAAGGTCCAAAAGGAGAGAGCCTTTCAAAAGTAGTAGCATGGAGGGGTTTAGGTTACTTAGGATGGCAGTTCCTATTCTCTTATATTTTCAGTGATGTTACCATCTCTCTTGCAAGATTTTTGGCCTACCTCCATGATAAGGCTGACACTCTAGGTACTCTGTTTTCACATCCTATCTATACACAGGACCTTGCAGAAATCCAGGAAGTTTTGTAAACCCAGAGGGATCTGTCAAAGTAAAAATGTTTTCACATGATGGAGTATTGGGAAAAATACTGGAGATACCAAATCAGGGTGCGCCAGCTATTTTGAGATGTCTGACCACGTTATAGGCTTTACTATCCAGGATGAATATGAAATCAGTCAAAGTAGTCTCCTGTCCAAGGAGACAAAAGCAATCTGCCTTGCATTTACTGCAAAAGAAAAATGAAAGGGCTAGTAGTGGCTGAAGCCCAGCTAATATCCTGTCAGTTTATACCCAGGGTTGCCCACAGTGTTCTGTGCCCTTGCTTAAAGCTCTGCCTCGTCCTCTGGAGCCACTGAGAAATCTCCTCTGGCAGAGAGGGTTGGTCTCCTCCTGGCTCAGGTGGGTGGTCCATGGAGGGACTCTTGGCTCCAGGGAGCTGCACAGCTCTCTCTTCCAAAGAGAGTCTGCTGTCTTAGACCACACAGCATTGAAACAGGACCCCAGGGGTGGTCCAGGGCTGCTGTTTTAGTACATGTGATGGCCGCAGTATATCCAATGCAATGAGAACTCTGTATTTCCACTGCTGAGCAGCCTCTTCCTTCAACAAAGCTGAATGACCCGGAGAACAGGGAAACTCCAGGTGAAATTTAGTTCTTTGAGTATTCCTGTGTGGCTGCACCTAAATTCCTTAGGTTGAACTTTGAAGAAAGTGTTCCATGAAATTTTCTTACAACCAAAGACTCAATTCCTACTTTCAGTTCCTGTCTCTCCTATGCCACTTCCTGTCTCTCTGGCTGATCTGAGCCAACCTCTCCTCAATCATTACAGTTCTTGGCCTTCTACCTCTCTGTGCTCATTTCTCTCCTATTTTAACTTCCTTTTTTTTTATTCTGGCAGCTCCCAGGCAGTAACCTGTGCCATGTTGTTGGCAAAGGCAGTTATTGTCATTAGAAGAGCAAATCAGTTCCATTTTCAATCACATTGGTAACACTTCCTATATTTGTTGAAAGAACTTCTAAAGAGAGGAAAAAATACACAAGAGATATTTGATAATGTTTTTCCATGGTTTGTTAAGTATGTGTTGGGCACTGCAAGACTTGGAATACTGGGCCTCTGTCAGAGTGGATGAAGCAGCAAGTATGGAGCTGCTCAGGATCAGATGCTTTTTCACAGCCCTGTTCTTCATTTACAGTCTGGGCAGAGAGAACACCCCATTAGGAGGTAAATGCAACAAGCAGTGAGCAAAGTATGGCCAAACTCTTAACAAAGAACTCTGCATTAATCTCCTTAAATAATTCCTCACTATAAACATAATTAATTTATTAATATAAAGCTCTAGAGTTGTGTATTCCATATGTTTGCTTTCTGTCTTCAAACCCCAAGTGGCCAGTGGAGAAAAATCTAGAACCCCAGTGGCCAGAGTATTTTATGGTGCCGTGGCTCAAGGCTGACTTTGACATAATCGAAGCAATTTAAAATGTTCTGTTTGCAGAAGACTTTTTCTCCTTCTGTCAGGGAGTTCTGTTACTACAGGATCAATGCTAAATGAACTACTGAGAATAAATACTCAAATATTTATTGAACAAAATACTGTAGTGAGCAGTATGTTCATTTTTAGCTTCTTCCTCAGTGGAGCTTCCTAGACACATCAGCACTTAACCCGAAGTCTCACCTGGCTGTGCAAATCCACGTTTGAGATGATCCAGCTGTTGTGCCTGTCTTTGAAACCCTGCACAGCTCTGTCCTACACCACCCTGAAGCCTTCTGTCCATGTGCTGAGCCCTGTGTGACTGAGCCCTGCCCTTTTCACCTGCTGCTGCCCAATCAAACCCAGCTTTCCCTCTACAGCCCTGTAATCAGCTTCTCGTCCCCAGTCTCTACCTGCAATACTATTTTCCTGACACCATGTGAAAAGTCCCTTCCTCCACTGCACTGGCGCTTCTTCCTTCGAAGATTAGAGAAAACAGAAGGAATATGGGTTTAATGTAACATGATTATCCAAATAGTCAGCCACCACCTCAGCCACTCAGTGTATACCATCTCTTTCTTTTCAATATTCCCACATCTTTCCATTATAATGACCTGGAGAAAGGAACCATGTGCTTTTCTTATTGAAAAGTGCCCAGAGAGCGCCGCTGTGTGAGACAGCAGGTCAGCAATAACTGAGAGAATATTTTAGCTCAGTAGAATTTTTTGTTTGAGAGTGGGAAAATGCCCTGTTATTTCATTCCTGTTTTTCTTTTCTGGCTTCTACACTTGACACTAACTGATTTTCTGCATGAAAAGGGATAAAAGAAACCATCCTGTCTAAATCAGCTTGGCATTATGGAGTTCAGTGGTTACTATAGCTGAACCTTTTTCACCTGGCTCATGAAGGGAGCGTCTTATCATATTTATTGATCAGGCTGCTTTGTAGCCATGCATGAACTGAGCTTTTACTTTTAAAATCAGGTGTATATTTAAAATGTGAGGAAGTTGAAAGTGCCTCAGAATAGAATAATCCATTATTTCACAATAGACTCTTTAATAGAAAAGAGGCCTTAGAAATTAGCTGAATGTACTTTAATTATGAACCTTACCTTTATTAGTAGTTTTGGAGGTATGTTTACTGCCACTAAAATTCTGTTTGGTGGATTTTTGACTGCTTGCTCCAGTGAATAGGGTTTGTCCATAGGGTGTAGAGGATTGCTGTCAATCTTAACTCAGATGAACATAAGATTGTATTCAAACAAACCTGAAGGACTCAAACATATTTTCAGTGGTAACATTATTTAAATCTTCTTTTGTGCAACAGAGGTTTTGCAGTGCTGTCTACTGAAATTGTGGTGCTGCCTAAAATCGTTTAAAATTGCATGCAAACAAATATTTGTACACAAGGTGGTGATGTTAGCAGCCAGCTTCTTTTTATTGACAGCCCACAATAAATAACAACATATTGTTTAGGCTCTGAGCTATCTTCAGCTAACTTTGGATACTTGTACAAGGCCAGATCTGATATATCAGCAAAAAAAAACATGAATTGATCTCAAGGTAACAATGAAAGAAATAAGTGTGGAGCTTAAAATGTCTTCATATCTTACAGGGTTTCTCATTTTCTTATGACATAATTGCACCATGAGAATTCAAACATAATGATGGTAAAAGCAACATGTATCAGAAAAGGTAGCTAGTGCAACCTTTTATTAAAGACATCTTTCATATTTTAAATATTGCTCATTCTACAACTAACTGGTTTAAAAATAGCAGCAGTTAAGGCTGGCTGGGAAGAAAGGAAAGTCTCTTTTTAAACAGACAGGACAAGGATAGAACTAAAACCAAGGAAAGGGGTAATAAATAATGACAACAGATGTTTGTAAACCTTTTGCTCCTGTGTTCCATGTGTTTTCTTGTCTTGATGTGCTGTCAGCCTCCTCTCACCTGGGACTGGTGATATCTTATCAAAGCCTAAGCAGTTCCTCTTCACAACAGGCAGATAATAGTGCCTTTCAATTTATCATACGCGAAGTCTAAAAGAACCATGGGAACGATTGGTCAGGTGACAGTTTGATGGACAGTTTGACAGCCCTTAAAGCATCATGGGAAATGGTTGTCACCTGATTTTTCAGAGCAACTGGGGAGATAACCTTCAGCATGACAGGAAAAACAAAATTCTGAATATTTGTGTAGGGTTTGCTAACAGCCGTAATGCTCACTTAAGTGATAATGGGGATGAATTTAGATTGCTTGAAATGGAGTTATCTGAGCTAGGATCTGTTTAGCCTGTACATGTTTTTGACATCTTTAGCTGCCTTTCAACACTTTTACTGAATGTAATTCTTCAAACAGAGGTAATGTAAGGAGGACAGATGGATTATTTGGTTTGTACTTGGTCAGACTCTCTGCAGAACACACGTATTGTCTCCTAAATGAAATTGGAAGAACAGATCTCCTAAAATTCTTTTCTTCTTGCTTTGTACCTTATTGTCCTGACTACCCAAAAATTATTCCTTGCTCACTATGAAATACACTGTATTAGTGTGAACCAGGCAGATGTTTGCACCTGGAATCACCCTCATAATGGCCACTTCTGCTGTGGACTTCTGCTAAGATTCACAAACAAGTCAAATATTGACCTTATAAACAACATATCCTACTCTTATGTCAATACTGAGGCTTCTGAAAATGCTGGCATTGCTGCCATCCCCATTTTACTGCTAGGGGTAAATTCAAGATGCAGTGTTCTTGGTAGTGTAGTTCTGGTACTTCTCAGAAACACTGAAAAACAAAAACAAATCTTAAAAAAAAATTACAGCTGTAGGTTTTGAAGGAGAAACTGGGGAGGCAAAATGGTTAAGCGTTTGTTCTTTAGCACCAAAACCTGGACACGTGTTGCCTGTGTGGTACATTAAATCAATGTAGAGATCTCACCTCCAAGAGGAGTGCAGGAGGTTGGTGTGAGGGGTGGAAGAAGCCCTGCAATTAAATTGATCAGTGCAATCAGGAGGACACCCACTGGAAACCATTCCTGTCCTTAGTTTGAAACTTCACAGCACATTTGGGCAAGCCATGAAGGTTTCTCAGCTTTTTCTGTTTCTGGTTCTTCCTGTATCAGTCTAACCAAGATGCTATCACATTCTCTCACTCCTTCTGTATCAGTGATGTCTGTACCACCTTCAACCAATCTTGTGTTTGCAATCTTGTGTTTCCCTGCTGTCAATATCTTTTGAGGTTCTGAGCTCTTCTTGCAGCTTTCTTTTCCTTATTTTTATCTCCATTTTCTCTGTTGCATGTTAAATGACAAACACAACTCCTGGCTGCAGAACCCTGTTCTATTAAATTTCTAGTTAACATCATATCCTGCCTTCTTTCCACTCCAGAGTCCCTCTTTTGAAACATGCTTCAATGCTTTCTGTAATGGAGTTTGTAAACCAAATATTTCTTTTACAAGAATTTGTAGTGGCAATACTGTTATTCTCTCTCCCCTGCTGAGGGACAAACTGGATAAACAAATATTTATGATCACTGCCTGTACAGAATAACACATAAATTAAATAAATAAGAGGGCCCTTTTTTGAGCATTAAATTGATATTCTCTCCTTGTTTTTCCAAAGACAAATGTTAATGTATCATTAAAAGTTTCAACAAGCTGCTGTCAGAAATTTCAACATTTCATTGCCAGCATATTTAGCATTTGTGATGTTATATAGAATACAATCTTACTTATTTTATCATTAAAACAATGTTACCCAGAGAATTTTGCATATTTTCTATCATAACTATCAGTATTATAACGATCAGTAACATTTATATATTCCATGATCTGAAGCCTGTTGATTTTTGGGATTGCAGTTTAAAAACACTGATAATTTGGAACGTGACTGTGTGCAAGCATGCACAATATGTCTCCGCACACGTCCCTCTCTAGGCTGACTGAATATCCTCAGAGCAAGGTACAAGTTAATTGCAGGCTGGTTGTGCCTTTGGATGTCCACAGCGTTGAGGACACAGTGGCTTTGGGCAGGCCATGGCAGATGGTGTGTTTGGATGTGGGTTTTTCCAGATGAAGGTAGAGAAATCTCTCTTTAGGCTTTCACAGCTTGCCATGTAAATACTATTGTTCTGGTCAGCTCTGATTTATATCCAAGGCTATGGTAAGATAAAAAAGGGCCCTTACCCTTCTGTCACAAACTCCTCTTTGTTGAAGTTTCTTTTGTCGAGTAGCTCATACTCTGACTCATCTTTTTCAATACTGTGCTTAGTTTCAGAACTCAGTATTGTTTTACTGAAAATACACTTTAATTGCAAACTTAGTATTTCCTGAGTAAAATTTGCAAGTTTACTATCTGCTTCAGATTTACTATTGTAATAGATTTTATATCATTTTTGCAAAGCAATAGTGAAAGAATTATCTATGTTGAACTTTTCTACATTGTTTTTTAAAATAATGGTAAAATCTCCTGCAGCAAATGAGTTTAACAAAATATTTCTGAGTGTATCCACTGCTTCTACAGAATGCAAGTTGCAAGTGAAGGTTTTTCTCCCTGTATTTTTGCAAGCAAACAATGTGGTTGTCAGAGAACCTAATCAGTATTTGAGCTGACAAACAACCAAACAAAAAAGGTATTTAGCAGGGCCTCTGATTTCCCTAATGACAGAATATACCCATCAAGGAAACTCAGTAGCAGCTGCTCCATTGTGTTAAAGATTTGAAGATGTCTTCGTTTTGAAAAAGTTTGGAGGGTTTTCTTTACTTTCACCAGAGAATATGTAAAGAGGCATTTTTATTTCTTTTTGGTGTGGGAAGACAGAAATCAGCTGATTACCAACTTAATACTGCTTTCTGTGGCTGTGTAGTAGGTTCTTCAGTTTCAAGACTAAATCTTGTGTGTCAGTTGTGATCAGATAATTGCTGATAACAAATCCAACTCGCTCACTGGGCTCTCACATAACATCCATCTGGAAAAACACCAACATGCACCACATGGAAAAGAGGAGGATCCTCATCTGCTCGTGGATGACTGTTTATTTCTTATACTGTTAACTCACGTCCTCTTTGAATATTAATTATTTTATTCTAACTGCTTTTCTAAGTTTATAGCATCCACTGCCATAGTGTGATGAGGCTTCCAGAGAGTTCTAATGAAATAAGTACAGTATTTGCATGGTTGGGTGAACATTTAGATCTGTTTTTCCCTTGAGGTGGAAAATTGATCTTGTGCCAAACAAGATAGATATTGATAAGAACACTGATATTGAGTCCTGCTGAAATCAATGTTTTCTCATAACTGATTACAGAATTCTTGGAGTAGCATCAAAAGGAATTCAGTAATGAAAGTGTGAAGACTTGAATCATCTGGGAAAAAAAGAGTGAACTGTAAAATCAGAGTAAATGTCTTAAACAAGACAGGGAATCCAGGATAAGACAAAAGTAGTCAATAAAACTGCGACAGGGGAAGCAGGAGTGATAAGGAGAATGAAATAACAGATGAGAATGGCTTCAGTGAAGAGCAGCTGTGTTGGAAGCAATAAGAATAAAAATCCCAGGCAAAATCTAATAGTTTGACTGGGGCAGAAGAGCATTCCTGTCTATCACAGCCTTCATCATAGAATTTTCTACAGTGCTCTAATTGTCTAGTTTTTACTGCATCCACGTATTATGGAGACATGGACAGAACCTTGAGAGGTCCTTTTATGCCTATTTCAAACTGTCAGAAGTATCTCATATCCAGGAGAATCAGAGTCTTCAGAGAAATCTGAGGGGATGATGCCTGCAATGGCAGCTGCACTTTAACCAGAAAATGAAAGACATCAGGATTTCTGTGTTACATCGCTGCATCACAAGGCACAGTTCGCAGATTGCGAAATTTGCAATTCATTGGCAGAATTAGATACCCTTATATTCAACTGGTGATGGCAGCTTGCTGTACTCTGAATTTCTCTGGAATGAAAGGGTGGATTCTTAGTTGTAATCTGTGCAGCCAGGATGTCTGCAGCATTGGTGGCACTTAGGAATATTTGGAGGAGAAATGGGAGTGCTGTTCACCAAACAAGGTACTTGACCACTTAGTCAGAAGTGCTGACAATTCCTTATGACACTTTTACCCGTCAAGAAGAATGTAAGTAGGATTCATGCATCTTGGATGTGTAGCATTTAGAATATTTCACACTTTGTGAGTGTTCTGAGCTTTAGAGAGAAGAAAAGAAGCAGCATTTGTTTGCTGGCATAGGATGCATCTTCACAAGAGGAGCTTTGTGATTGTACGTGTCTACCTGTTCTTTTTTGAAGTACTTCACTGCTGCTTTTCAGTGTTTGGTGTTTCGCTGGTGACCTGCAGGCACTCAGCTCCTCGATGAAGCATTGTCTACCATAGACAGCTCAAAGGACTCAAATTCATAGTTTCAGTAAGAGTTCAGCTATGAAACAATAAGGCTCAGGCACAGACATGTCAAAGCAGGTGGCTTCCTCACCATTTCACTCTTCCTGAATTCCTGTTGTTGCTCTCAGTGCCCCTGCTTCTTTCTCTTCATCTGGAATATATTCCAAGAAAGCAATCTATACATGTGTATGTAGGTATTGCATAGATATACAAGTTCCCTAGAGTTATTTTTAAAAAAATAGTATTTTTAATAGGAATCCTCAGGATTGAACTGAGTTCACAAGTCTGCTTGAGTGATAGAAAATTCAGAGTGATCATAATGAGGTCATTGTTTCCCTAAAACAGTGGAAGACAGACAGACAACTCCATTGTCAAGTCTTATTTGTTTACATTTGTTTACATCTTGTTTGTTTGCCTCTTGTTTGTTTACATCTTTATGTCATAAAGTTAGGGTCAACATTTAAATAAATCTACACCCACATCTGCTTTTTCAAATCTGAGCAAAATGGTTGAAGTAACATATTTGGAAAGTTTTACAGCTTTTGCTTTATCGACAACCCCATCAGTAAGAAAGCGTGAGTTCATTTATGAACTCATTATTGCACCCTGAAGTGCACACAAAATCTATTGCAACTCATTTCTAGAATGCTGAATCTAAATTAATTTGTCTTAATTGAGACACTTTTTTGCATTTGATATTTGAAGATAGGATTAATTCACAGCCATCTGTTATCTTATCTTGCCTTGGTTAATGATAGGCCCAGCAGTTTGGGGAAATGAAATGAACAGGCACAGGGGTCACTGTCATTATCTGGATCATTTCATGTGATGCAAATTAAATCAGGTACATCACGGCAGCTAAAACTGCATATAGTTCCTTTAGTGAAGGCTCTCACATTGATCAGTTTTGACTTTAGCTCAGAAAGCTCATATTTCTATCTTCGAGGCGCTGTCTTTGGTACCAGTCATGTGCAAAGGGTAGACAGGAGGTGTGGTAGCTACTTCCTTTTGTCCCTTCTTGATTCCTCAGGCCGTTCTTGCATGCTTGGGGTTTGGTAGGAAAAGAAGCATATGGATGGTGGGTGTTCTGAAGGGAAACAACATTCCCCAGCTACACAAATATTGTTATGAGCTGCTATTGTGCAACCTGTTCACATTTATAACTGGAATTGATATCCAGGAAGGTGATTTAATTTTAAAGAGGGAGCAGGAGTGCTCAAAGCACAGCAACACAAGGATGACACTAAGGATGTTAAATATATTGAGTTCAGAAACTGAAAGTTGCAATGCAAATTTCACTTGTGAGCCTGCAAACACTCCAGTTACCCTGAGATGTTTCTTTTCTGTTCATTGTCATCTTTAGAGACATTTCTCACTTGTTTGGCCTCTAATGTATAGATTTTCTTACCCAAAAAGCTAAACATAAGATTTTGACTTTCAGCACCTTGGTGATGAAAACAAATCCCAGAGCCAGCACAAAGCACTGCCAGAGCTGATAAATACTCTTCAACAGTGATGAAAATTAGGCTCTGACATGATTCTGGCACAGGCAGAAACTTTCAAACAATGTTGCTGTTATTATTTTGCTCATGAGGAGGAGAAGCTTTTACTATAAGACTAAAGCACTTATCTGACATTTAATTAAAACTTTAGTGCTTTTCACGTTAAAATCTTCTCCACTTAACAGAAATGGAAACTGAAAAGAGAAGTGACTTGATCAGTGCCCTGTAGTGAGTGTTCAGCTGTTCTTGGACTTGCTTGCAGGAATCCTGCTTTCCAATCTCATCTGGTTCATATCTTCCATCTCAGACCAACTGCAGCTACAGCAGTTGCACCAGCATTTTCCCTGGTTTGCACCTGTGTTTCCAGGCTCTAGCTGTGGATGTTTCATTAGTGTGTTCACGTTTTATTGCCTTTCTCTGCAAATGGCCTGTGCAAAGGTTATAATGTTCTCCTTCCTTGACTAAATAGTTTAAGGCTGCACCAAGTTTATTAATATTGTTGTTATTATTATTATTTTGCTAATGCAATGTCTTGTGTATTTGGTGGTAAGCAGTTTCCCATCTGTGGCTGAATGATAGAAGCTAAAGCTGATATGGATTTTCTATTTTCCATCACTCCATATCATTTGTAAACTCTTTAGTTCTGTAAAAGATCTGCTTTAAATAAATAAATGTATCCTGACTAATCCTCTTTGAATAAGTGGAAAGCATTTAATCCCATGATTCTGTAAATCCAGGGTAGCTGTCAAATTGTGTGTTCATTTTTCTGCATTATCTAAATCGGTTTGTATCAGATCTTTCATTGACAACAACAGTTTGTTATTTGGATTAAATACCTCTCGTGCTCTATAACCTTTCATTTAAGAGTCATTTGCATCCCTTTTTTTGGCTGCTACTTCAATCATCTGTATTTTAACAGTTCTTTAGGAGTATTTGCTGCTAAATATTCACACTGCTTTTAAAACTGCCTTTTTTTTCCCAAATTCCTAACACTTCTTCAAGATCTGAAATTCAGACTATTTTGTTTGTGTCACCAAGAGGCTGAATTCATTTATCAGTTTTCAATTTAAGAAAATAAAAATAGATGACTAGTGAACTTCATTTCAAAATTTTAAAAAGTGGTTCATTAATTGAACAGCAGCTGGAGGGAAAAACTAATCAGCTCATTTCAACTGCACTAGCTCATTATCATTTTGTCTGATGAAATCTTTGGTGGCTGGTTTCATGGGAAATGGGTCCTTCATACAGTTGGCCCTGAACTGTCTGGAAAAAGGTCACTTGTCCCCATACAGTAATTAAAACTCATGTCAGGAAATGCATTTCCACTTTTTAATTGCTAGGGATAGAAGCCCTCTTGTGGATTTTTGACATGAAGGAAATGTTTGGGCTCTTCCTGTTCTTCAGAAGAATTTCAATGGCTCATGCTGACGGGTAGTGATTTCAGAAAACAGAGTAAATGTGACACATTCACATGTAAAAAATTCATGTCCAAGTAGCTGTAGCATTTCTTTCCACTGGTAAATCTCTTACCAGTGCCCACAGGGATATAAAGGATTGCATCTCTATTTTAGTTTGCACTATCCTGATTTGGGCATGACTTTAGTTTGGGAACCACAGAAGTTTTGGAGATGGTGCATAGAATTTAGGGGTCTATGTTACCTCTTGAGCTTTTTAGTGCTAACACCACTGCTGTAGAACAGACCTTCTTTTTAAATATGTTTCCCAATAAGTTTATGTAGATTCAGAAATGTGAAAAAAATGTCAAGAAAAGGAGAGCCAAGACTGCCAGATTATTTTCCCTGTTCTTGTTTGATTTGGGGCAAACTTTTGCCAAACCAGTCTGAGATAGTTAAAATTCAACTTTCCTCTAATGAGTGTTGTGTTAAACTTATTTTTTGGAAAGTGCTTTGAAACAGCCACATTAAATGTCTGAGAGATGTGTATAACTCTAATAGCCATTGTTTAAGTATTGGATTGGTAATAATTTTACCAGTGATGAACGTTGCAGTAGAGTAACAGAACTATAACTTTTGGAAATGAAGTTTTCTAATAATAAAATGTCCAAGCATACTTTTAAATATTTCTACTAAATGAAGAAAAAAATCTTATTGTTCAACTGTAGACAATCCTTTTGCCACTTAATAATAGCATTAATATAGATAGAAAAGTCCTTTTTTTCATTACCTTGTATACTAAATAAATTTATAAAATAAAATATAAGTGATTGGTTTCATGGTTTCTCAAGTCTGTTATGTATTTGTGCAGTTCTTGTTCAAACTGTGCACACCAGCAAACCATTATTTAGGTCATGGATAACTGATAGAAATTCAAAACCCCCAACACACTACTTAGACATGCTACTTAGCCAAGTACTCATTTTTATGAGTTAAATTCATTGTGCATCTGCTGCAAAGTAATTGAGGGAAGACTTCATATGAATTTTGTAATTAAAAATTGCGAGCACTGGCAGTACTGGGAAGTACTGAAAACCAAATATTTTGTTTACACTTCCACACTGGGACACACTTTCAACAAGAAACTAAGACTGACTATAAAAATAAATTCTAGTTAAGTTTTTTAACTCCAGTTAGGATTTGAAAACAACTTTCCAAGCTTTTTCCACAATAAATACTCAATTTCTTCCAAAAGAAAATCTGTGTTTAGATTAAAAGCATTGCTTGCAAGTGAATAACTTTCCTCAGGAAAATGTAAGTAAAAGCAATTCCTTTCTAACTTTACTTTTACACTGGGCAGGGGAGTGTGGTGGAATATCTGAGTATCTGCTTGCATAACCATACTGTTTACATGGCTTCTGTGTATGAAAGTTGGTGGTAAAGCCAGCACAAGGTGAAAAACTTGGAAAGTTCCATATGGTTCTCAAAATTGTAATTTAAATTTAATAACAAAATTAAATTTTCACAGTAAATTTTTTTTTTTTTTAATAGAACCAATGGGTTCTATTTTCTAGTTTGTCTCTGCCACCATGAGGGCAAAAATTTACTTTCCCTGGACAAGTTGCTAACTTAACCTCACCAAAGAGCTGAAAAGTTGTCAGGATTTGGTGCCATTCATAAATAGATGGTAAAACTCTGAGATGCATCAGTAGCATGGTTAAATCAAAAGCCTCTGGTGAAGGTTTTCAGCCTGGTTTTCATCTGGATTCTCAGTGCTTGAAAGTAAAGACTCTTAAATTTTCTGTTGGAAGCATCTCACAGGAAGAATGAGATGGTTTATCCTGTGCAAACAGTCCCCATTAACTCAGCCCCAAACAGGGCAGTAGATATTGTTTACGTTGGAGATACCATCTCCTGTATGGTAAATTCACACTGAGCAGCACTCATAGAGCACAGCATTCGGGAACTATTTAAGCCTCTGTGTACACACAGATATGTTTACCTGATATAATGTGGGGTTTAGCCTCTTCAGCCAGACTTACCAGGTTAGAGAGGCATTTTCACAGACATTTGGTAATGAATGACCTGCTATGGTTTTGAAGAGATGTGATCTCCTACAAACAAATAACCATGAGTTGTGTGTGTTCACCACAGGGAGAAAAGTGTAATTTAGCTGTGTGAAGATGAACTAGAACTCAGGGGTGTTGCACAATAAATCTTTACCTTTATAGTAAATAAATTGTCATGTGTACTATGAGTTTCAGTAATTTGTTGCCATTGATGCACAGTTTCACTGTTGCCCCTCTTTGCAGTGAAGTACCTTTTCCACCTTCCTCCTTAAAACTCTAATTTTAGAGTTAATAGCTCTGCCCTGCTATTGCAGCTCTGGAGCTATGTCTGGTTTACTTTAACTGTGCTCTTCAAAAAGCTGCTTTTTGCTTTGAGCTTTTTCTAATAATTGTATTTTGTACTGATGCTGCTGATATGAAAAACAAGCTTGAAAAGAACATATAGTAGTATATAAGTAAACAAGAGTTTTTCAGTGACTTTCTTGGCATAGTATGTCAGGGAGTTTAATGTGCATTTAGTTCTCCCCTAGTAATTACCTTAATGGTGGATAATTCCTGGCTGGGAAAGCCACGTTAGAATCAGTTTCATACTTTGACACAAGTAAGTTTTAGGGGTACAATTACTAAATAGTGAAAAGATCATATTTCAAAACCTTCAAGAAAGTCTTGTATCCCATGCCACTGTTTCTGCAACTAAAAGCCATTGGAATTGATCTCTTTTGCAGTAATACAGTAATACAGTAATGTGGCTAACCTAGTTAATTTTTTTTATTGCAAATTCAGTGAAAATTAGAAGGTGTATTCAAATACTGTGCTTTTTTTCATGTACTGCATTCGTTAAATATAACTTTTTCAAAATTTCAGAATGGCATAGGCATTATGTATTTTGTACTATTTCCTTGGAAGCCCTTAGTAACAAATTGGTAATGGTCACAGGAAGAGTAAAGTGGCTTAAAGTGTTCTGCTTATTCAGTAAATGTGTATGATGAATTCAGTAAAGATTTCTGAAAATACTGTAAACTTCTTTGAAGTTTTTATTTTTGCTACCCATGGTTTAAAATACTTATTCTCTCTTAAATGCATGCCAAATTCCCAGAGTAAGGTGTCTGTAATGGCTATTTATAAAGAGTGCAGCTTCTTCTACATCAAATGCCATCATGAATCACTCCACCAATGGAGACCTCTTTATTTCAAACAGGAAAGGTGTTCACCTAAATGCTGCTGAGGTCACCTGAAGGGAAGCATCTGATGAAATTATATAAGAATGCCCAAAATCTGTGTCCTCATGGAATTTCAGAGCAGGCTAAACATGAACTTTTGTGTGTTGAAATTTGTGTAATATTCTAGTTTTTCTTTCACGTGGCTGTGTTTTTCAGCATTGCATTCTCCCAGAGCATCAGGCAGTGGGTGTGACTGGTGCTCCCAGCTTCAGCTCCGTGTTGCTGGCACTCATTCCAGGGGACTGGCCCTGAATGTGGTTCTGCAGCACTGACCCCCAGGTGTGGCCTTTCCCAGTGCCACCACAGGCCCGTGGAACACCTGCTCTCTGGATCTGAGGAGTGGGAATGACAGTGGCAAACGTGGAGCAGTTGACTCAGTGCAGTCTGGTGGCTCGATGAGGGGCTCACCTGGAAGGGAATGGCAGTTTTGTCCCCGGGAAGATGCTTAGGAAAGATCTCTAGGCTTAAGTTGCATCCTTGTTTTCCACTAATCCACTTGCTTTGCTGGGGATTTGTGCTAATGATACCTTCTTCCCCTGCTTCTGAGCTCGTGGCCATGGCAGCAGCCGTGCAGGAGTTGTGTCAGAGTTAAACCTGGCATGGGAACTCCCCATGGTCTGAGTTGAATTCCCAAGGAAAACCTGTGAGGTAAATGACTTCATGGATGCAAAAGACATGATCCCCAACTACCACACATGCCTGGTTAAGTAGTTAACTGCAAATTTTAAATTAAATTTTAAATTTTAAATTTAAATGCCAAATGCTCTCCAAATTTAAGTGTTGCTTTAATTTTTATCAGCAGCCTTTGGTGGTCAAATCCATCCCACACAACCATCAAATGCATGTTTTGGGCCACATTGGCATTTTTGTGAAATTCTTACAGTGGTGATAGACAGGAAAGACGCACTCCATAAATCAGTTCCCAATAGCTTCACCAAGCACTGAGTTCAATTAATGTCTCTCACTCTTGTCAGTTTGGTTTCTCACAACAAATCAGAAACTGTGCTTTTTTAATTGCAAATTTCTACATCCAGTCCTTAGATTTTGTACAGATGAAATTTTGCCAAATCAAAGGAAGAATCTAAATTTTTATATTTTTAATAAAAATTCATTGAGTATTATTGTGATGACAGATGAGTGCCCTACACTCTCTCCAAAAAGCTAAAAGCTAAACAAGTTGGAAGGGAAAAAAAATATATAATTTATAATTGTTATTCCAGGGAGGGAGTGAGGGGAGGAAGAACAGCAAGATTTAGAATTAAAGAAAGAATTCAGTCTTTATCAGGTATCATAATCATGAAAAATTGATATTTTATGGAGAAAAATCCTCATGCTGTTTAGCTGGGAATTAAATTTTGCTTGATATTTATGTGGGTTTTTTTCTTGCCATATACTTTTTCACTGTTTTATTTTAAATGGCATTAAAAGAATCTAAGCTTCTACATTGAAATAAAATTCATAATTAATAATCGAAATAAATATTTTGTTTTCAATTCTGAGAATTACACTCTGATCATCCCCTTTAATGAATTAGAACCCTTTGAGGATGTAGCTTGTCATTAACACACATCATCAGCTGATGCATTTTAATAATACATAGAGTTGGAAAAGAGAGGAAGTGTGAGCTACTGAAGCTTGCAAAACCAATCCCCTAAAGCTTTCATGTTTTATTTGAGCATATGTTTTGGAAGTGGTAGTGTTGACACTGGTGACACTAATCTCCTCTTTATCTTGTTTTGATTAAAAGGATATTTGAATATTATTTTTGGCAAACTTTTATCTAGCCTCAAAGGGGTTCCCTTGTAGCAGCTACAGAGAAACGGCTATAATAAACACATTCTAGGATACACTTACATCACACATTATAGCCACTGCTGGTGTACTCCAAGAATGCAAAATACTCCTGAAAAAAGCAAATGAGCTTGCTTTCAATGCCAAGTGTGTGAAAATGTCAAATTGTGCTCTACCTTTTTTGTTTGTTTGTTTTGCATACCAAGCTGTGTGAATTGCTTCAGCTGTATGAAGGAAACTGTGCATTAGATTATTCAATAATTTAATAATATATGTGGTTAGGAGACAAAAGGTTACAGCAGTTGTATGACAGATATTTTTATCTTTTATAAAAAACCCACATCCCCTTTTCTTTACATCTCCTTTACCACCTATCAGGTGACTGGGTTACCATTCAATTTGGATGTTATTTGTTTGCACCTTATGCGGTATTAGTTGTACAAAACTTAATTTTCAAAATACAGAAAAAAAATATTTTTTATCATTTTTCTTTACAGAATGTGCAGTTGTGTTGTCCCATGGATTGTAAGCACAGTGCAGATCCTTACATTCTCAGTCACTGCAGGACAATTTACAGGGAAATGATTTTTGATAAAATATCACAGACCCCTGTGTACTGCTGTCTTTTTCAATTTTGTGACTCCAAAGAAAAGAGCAAGGAGTGCACAGGAGATCACCTTGTCTGCGTGTTTGTGATTCCTGAGGTGCTGGATCAAACCTCAGGTCTCCATTTCAACATTATTAGCATATTACTTCTGTTCCTCATCCCTGTGGATGTGTTTATAAATCATATTGAGTGGTTTAAGAGCTTGCTTTTCATAGACCCCATTCTGCTTATTTGGTTTTAAATATGGATTAAAGTGTCTAATTTTACGTTTAAAATTGCATATACACTTTTAATTGAAAGAAATGGAATTCATAGTTGGTCAGTAAAACCCGATCACTTTTCTGTGCAATTAATTTCAAATAAGCCATTTTAACTATGCAGAGCAGAAACACATCCCCACCTAAAGCCAGCAGTATGGATTTGTTAATACTGGGTCTCATTGCTCAAGGAAAGTGTAGAATCACACAGTGTAATATGGTGAAATTATTGGTTGCAATTTGTTTTCTTTTCCATCCTGTCACCATTATAGTTCTGTGATTTTTCAAATTTGTATGTCATCAGAATTACTTACTATTTTTTATTTCTTCTTCCAAAGCTGCAAATGACTCTCCTGTTGGTCATCTGTTTTTTCACAGATGGGATCTTCTTTCTGTTCTTTAACCACTCAGGACTCACAGAGGGTGATTCTGTGATTCCACTGGCTGACACTTCTCTGAATTTGGCACTTCCACAAAACCCTCCTTTTTTGAGAAATTCAAAGTTTGCGTGCTCCTGTTCTGGTGTTTGTTCTTTTTGGAAAGCTCTGTCTTGGCAATGAGTGCTGGTTATTCAGGTATTCATGTCACATGCGTTGCTGAGCTTCTCTGTGTGTACACAATGGGCATGCAGCTTCTCTTTGCAGAATGTTGCCTCTCCAGCTTTTGACCTTGCTGCTCTGTGTCCTGGATTAATTCCCCTGGCAGAATATTCAGTTGTTCTGGTTCCCTGTATTGTTCTGTCTTGTTTGTTATGTTGCTGTAGTTGTGCTCCTCCTCAACGTGAATGTCGTCAGAGTCAGAGCTCACATGAGCTTGATCTGGAGTTTCAGAGATTAGAGGAAAATAGTCAGGTTTTCTGCTTCTATACATTTCTGTTCTTCCTCCTTTGGTACATCAGAGAACTCCTGTTCCCCACTAGAAAGTACATTCTGAGACTCTGAACATGTTGTTCTGCACCTGGTTGTTCAGGGGTTTTTTAACAGATTGTTCTGAAGAACAAACCCACCAAGTGTTCAGGTCAGCTTTAGTGTTTAGGTTGTTGCTGTTCAGTGTTGGTTCTTCATGGTCTGCTTTGTGAGGAGCACTGTCAGTGCTCACAGCCTTCTGCTGCTTCTAGTGGGTTTCTTGTCATAACATCACTCAAAACCAAAGAATTTAGGGTTACTGGTCCCAAAGACTATTGCTGTACTATGGGGGGAAATGGCACATTCTAAACTGATGTTCAGAAAGAATTCTGAATGCCTGGTGGTTGCAAATGCTTTTGTCCACTCCTCTAATCCAGATGTCAACAACTTAATTAGCAATGCCTTGGAATTACACACTGAGCTCGAGTTCTCCTGCTGTCTAAGCAGCCTTGACTTCATCATCTGTGTGGCAAAGACCATGTCAGTCTTTAAGAACCTGTATTAAGTCATGAGACTCAATATGGACTAGCATGTTAAATATCAACAGTGTTGCCTTGCCTGAAAGCAGCAAACCCAGTAGTTGGTGAAATTTCCAGACAAGCTGCAGTCCTGAAGACATTTTCCAACTCTTCTTTATTGGCTTTGTCACTGGTAACTCCTTGCTCCACATGATGCCTTTGCTCAGACTCTCAAACACAGCACAGAGAAGGAGCAGAATAAACACACTTGGTTTGATGGAGATGGTGACACAGAGAAGAGAGTTTAAGGATATGTTAATTTTCAAGTACTTACTATGATTAAAAATTAGTTCACATTAAAATAAGAGCTATGACTACTGTCTGAACTTCATAGGGCTTTGTAGGAGATTATATTGAGAGCCTTTCCACTAGTCTCTGTCATATTGGTTGAGTTGATGCCTATAAAGCATTCAAAAATCATATTGATGAGTGTTAGAAAAAGGATTTATTTAGATTGATAGAATCTCTTATAATAGCATTCATAACAAAATCCTTAGTATCTGCAGAGTGACGCCTTGGTTTCTCAAAACTTCTTTATCGAAAGTTCTGGTTTTGGGTCGTTATCCTTTTGACATGAAAGGGTCTGCTGGTGTCCCTCTAGGAGCAATCATTTTACTACTTTATCTACTCCACAAAGATGCAGTTAAAATATTTGCTGTTCCTGCAACACTTCTCTTCAGAAGTAATGGTTATCTTGGAAATGACCGGATCCTTGAATTTTCTAAGTGAATCCCAACCTAAATTTTGGCCTAATAAAGCTTTTTCCTTTTTTTCCCCCTTTCAGTTGATGTACACAAATAAGAACATGTATAGAACACATATTTGGTTTAGATCAGTCATAAAACCCAGCGAAGCAATCTGGAAGAAAACAGAAGTGATAGATGGTTTTCTGGCTTTTATTCAAAACTCTTGTTATGTTGTGGAGTACTTACTATGAATGCTTGGCAACAAAAAGGCAGAGATCCTATATTATACAAATACTTAAAAGCCTGTGCCCAGAGACAAGAGAATGAAAAAAGAGGCGGTTTTATACATGTAGTCACTGCTGTCTCCTTCACCTCTCCTGGGAAGTAGTTATGACATAATGGGATTTGAAGGTTACTCTTCAAATTTCCTTTCACCTTTGAGTGAGTAACCCATGTCATGCATCGCAGAAAAGCTGTGCTCTTGACACCTAGTGATGAAAAAATGGCTTGAAATGAGTCTTTCTGTTAGAAGGAATTGGAAATCAGGCTTGCAAAAGTAAAAACTTAATTCTGTTCTGCTTTTTCTTTTTTAAATTGTTAAGCCATCATGCAGGTTAAGAAAACGCTGAGTTTAAATGCATGTGTATAACAGCACATAATAGCTTTCAAAGCCTCTAGTTTAAAGTTTGCTTGGGTGGAAACCAGTTGTATCTTTCCTTCCATGCATCATTAAGTTGCTTTCTTGTTGGGAAGCAAGAATATTATATTGTTTCAAAAATATTAACATTTAATCTCATAGGTTAAATTGCTCAATTAATATTACAAGTAAATATTTGTGGGAAGGGGTTGTCTTATAATTGCTTATCAGAGCCTTTTTCAATCTTTGAAAAGATAATTTGGCTGGGAAATATGACTGCTTGAAATATTTAAGAACAAATGCATATGTGGACAAAGATGTTTCCTAGAAAGAATTATTAATTTTACAAAATGTATTTTAAGACAGTTGTAGCTGATTTTTGGTATAGTTCGTTCCAGCACAAATTTGTATTATAATTGCAGTTAATTGTTTAAAACACAATTTTAAATTAACTAAATATGAACCTGATGTATTTCCTTTTTATTCTCTGTTGTCCCTTTTCAAATCATATTTATGTACATTAATAGCAGCCATCCTCCTTTCATCTAGTTAGCACAGCAGTACACTAACTCTGTAATTTACTGATTTTAATACCAGCTATTTCTCCCTGGATATTGGTACATGGGCATAGAATTCTTTGAAAAAGTAACAATAGTGAAAGAAATGAACAATATGAATTTTACATCAAGAATTTCCTTGCTAGTCCTCTAATAGTAGTAAAACAACTGCAATGCATTATCTTCTGTAATTTCTTATGCCTTTCTTTCCCTCACAATAAAGGGTCCTTTACACTCAGAAGTCTATTCAGTAACAGGTAATTGCAGACCATGGTTAGTCTTCTTTTGGTTGAGCTTTGCTCTTTTGTTGGAGTATGGGAATTTCAGATCAAATCTCTCCTGATTCTTGTTTGCCCCTCTCTTTTGGAAACCTGTACAGGGCAGAGATATCCAGAGCTAATATTGCTGGTAGACTCAGAGGGGATAAAAGAACTGAAAAGAATGTTTGAGAAGCATTTAATCTACTGTGTGTGTCTTATTTAGATCTGGAGTGAATCCTCCATCACAGCCCCACCTCTCAGGAAGAATCCATCTGGCATAACATAAATTCCAGGAGAACTCCTTTCCTGGATAAATTAGTGAAGGGGACTTGAAGAGTACACTGTCCTAATGTTTGCTGCTAACCAAAACAGAGGAAAGCCTATAGTTAAAAGCTGGTGATAGTGCTGGCCTGAAGTGTGAAAAACTCATAGAGATTATCAACCTGCAGAAAGTAGTAGAAGCTTTTAAAGGCTGTAACTTGAATTGGACAGGATCTCTGAGCAGTTATATCTTTTATTGCAAAGTAAACAGGCTTTTATATTATTACAAAATCTTTTGGCCACCCCAAAGCAGAG